>NC_080570.1:122462829-122751013 GCF_030247185.1 Malaya genurostris
TTTAAAATTTACGACTAACTTAAAACTAGGGTTGTATCATTAAGTAATGTCATATTTGGGTCGCAGTGGTTGACTTTGGCAGATCCAGCCTTCATGTGGTGATCGGCCGGTGAATTGAATATTTCATGAGAGTCTTCCATATGGCGTTGGTGAATATTCATGTTGGCCGCATTCTTCGGTCCGTGTGGGTCCGCGGGAAACACCCCCAGGTTACGAATACCCGGCGGGTGGCCCGCATGCTGTTGATAAGTTTCCGTGGGCGATGATGGCGTTGTTACAGAAGAAAATGAAAAAAAATATAGCGAAGTAAATATTGCGGAAAACGGAGTAAAAAGGGGATATGGGAATGAAATGACTAAAACGACAGAGATCTAATTAGTTGACATCGAGATGGTGAAGAGACGGGGAGGGGGGAAGCGAAGGTTAGTGACAGCAAAAAGATCTTGTTAGTTCCGATGAAGATGGTGGACAGATGAGGAATCGGGATAATCGGCGGAAGTTAGTGTCGAACCTGCAGTTGAGAAATAATTCTTAGCCACAGTTGAAACAACGTCGATAAATAGGAGGAACTTTCTAAGCCAGATGTAACAGATTACACTTGTATATTAATGTGTTTGAGAAACTGGTATATGAGAAGCATATATGAACTATCCCGACTCGCCAACACATCCCGAACCGGAACCTCAGGCGGTCTACCTCGGGCCCTGAGGGATTCCAGAAGCTTCGACCTGGCGTTGCGATACTCTACACACGACCACACGACATGCTCGATGTCCTGATAACCGTCGCCACAGGTGCAGAGCCCGTTCTCCACGATCCCGATACGCCGGAGATGTGCGTTGAAGGTGTAGTGATTTGACATGAGCCGCGACATAACACGAATGAAATCGCGACTCACGTTCATCCCCCTGAACCAAGGTTTCGTCGATACCCTAGGGATAATGAAATGTAGCCATCGTCCCAGTTCGCCATTGCTCCATGAAGTTTGCCAACTTTCGAGAGTTTTCTGACGAGAGATACTAAAAAATTCATTGAAGCAGATTGGTCTTTCATAAATATCACCTTCTAATGCGCCCACTTTAGCCAATGAGTCTGCCTTTTCATTGCCCGGAATGTAACAATGCGAAGGGACCCAGACTAACGATATTAAATAAGACCGTTCAGATAAAGTACTCAAATGTTCCCGTATTTTCCCCAGGAAATATGGAGGATACTTTCCTGGCTTCATTGCCCGGAGAGCTTCTATTGAGCTTAGACTGTCCGTGACAATGAAGTAATGGTCTTTGGGCAACGTTTCAATGATCTCGAGGGTGTACTGAATAGCAGCTAATTCTGCGACGTAAACTGAAGCCGGATCACTGAGTTTGTACGAAGCGGTGATGTTCTGATTGAAGATACCGAAGCCTGTGGACTCGTTGATGTCTGAACCGTCAGTGTAAAACACCTTTTCACAGTTGACTGTTCTAAATTCATTATAAAAAATATTTGGGGCCACTTGAGGGCGCACGTGAGCCGGAATTCCACGAATTTCTTCTCTCATGGATGTGTCGAAAAACACAGTAGAAACAGAAGTATCCAAGAAATGAGCACGGTTGGAAACAAACGAAGAAGGATTAATATTCTGAGCCATGTGATCAAAATACAAGGACATAAAACGGGTTTGAGAATTAAGCTCAACTAACCTTTCGAAATTTTCAATCACCAGAGAATTCAAAATGTCGCATCGAATGAGCAAACGATATGAGAGATCCCAGAACCGGTTTTTCAATGGGACAACACCCGCCAGCACTTCGAGGCTCATCGTATGAGTCGATTGCATGCAACCCAAGGCAATACGCAAACAACGATACTGAATTCTTTCCAGCTTGATGAAATGAGTGTTCGCCGCGGATCGGAAGCAATAGGATCCGTATTCCATCACGGACAATATCGTTGTTTGGTACAGCCTGATCAGGTCTCCTGGATGGGCACCCCACCACGACCCGGTTATTGTACGAAGAAAGTTGATTCTTTGTTGGCATTTTTATTTCAGATACCTAATGTGGCATCCCCAGGTGCCTTTGGAGTCGAACCAGACCCCGAGATATTTAAATGTGAAGACCTGAGCTATGGTTTCACCCCCTAGTTGAAGCTGTAATTGTGCTGGTTCTCGCTTTCTCGAAAATACAACCAGCTCAGTTTTCTCCGTAGAGAATTCGATACCCATTTGAAGAGCCCATGTGGATAAGTTGACAAGAGTATCTTGTAACGGCCCTTGCAGATCGCCAGCTTTGGGTCCTATAATAGACACAACGCTGTCGTCGGCAAGTTGTCTTAGCGTGCAAGATGTGTTGATACATTTATCGATGTCGTTTACGTAAAAATAGTATACAAGGGGGCTTAAGCATAAGCCCTGAGGAAGACCCATGTAACTGAATCGTATTGTCGACAAATCACCATGCGCGAAATACATGTGTTTCTCAGACAATAGATTATGTAAAAAGTTGTTCAAAACTGGCGAAAGACCATGCAGATGCAGCTTCTCAGATAGGATATTTATAGAAACTGAGTCAAAAGCCCCCTTGATGTCTAGGAAAACTGACGCCATTTGTTCTTTACGAGCAAATGCCATTTGAATTTCTGTTGAGAGCAACGCAAGACAATCGAATTCCTTTACCCCTGCGGAAACCAAATTGTGTATCTGAAAGTAAGCCATTAGTCTCGACCCAATTGTCTAGACGAAACAGAATCATTTTTTCGAACAATTTCCGGATACAGGAAAGCATAGCAATCGGCCGATACGAATTGTGATCGGAGGCTGATTTTCCTGGTTTTTGAATGGCGATCACTTTCACTTGTCTCCAGTCATGTGGAACAATGTTGTCCTCAAGGAACTTATTGAATAAACTCAACAAGCGCCTTTTGGCGGGGTCTGGCAGATTTTTCAACAAGTTGAATTTTATTCTGTCTAATCCCGGGGCTTTATTGTTACATGACAAGAGTGCAAGTGAGAGCTCTACCATCGAAAACGGTGTTTCGTTTGTATTTGGTGTCGCGGCGCTGGTGATCTTCTGTTCCGGAACAGAGTCTGGGCATACTTTTTTAGCGAAATCGAATATCCAGCGGTTGGAATATTCCTCGCTTTCATTCGTGGTGTTATGATTGCGCATTCGTCGGACTGTGTTCCAAAGAGTGCTCATAGATGTTTCTTTCGTTAAGCCGTCTATAAACCGACGCCAGTAACCGCGTTTCTTGGCTCTAATCAAGTTCTTAGTTTTAACGTCTAACGCCGCGTAATTCCGGTATTTATCAGGTGTTCCATTTTTTCTGGATATTTTATACGCGGAGGCTCTCTCCGCGTTTAAATTTGTGCACTCTTTGTCCCACCACGGGTTGGGAGGACGGATGTTAGTTTTCGCGCCGGGTACACGTTTCGTCTGAGCTTGAGTCGCGGTGTCGAGATTCAAGCCAGCCAAAAACGTGTACTCTTCCTCCGGAGGAAGTTGTTGAGTTCTTTCAAGTTTCTCAGATATCGAGGTCGCATAGCTATTCCAATCAATATTTCGTGTGAGGTCATACGAAACATTGATTGTCTTCGATGGTTTTGAGCCGCTGGTGATTTATATTACGATCGGTAGATGATCACTACCGTGGGGATCAGGAATTACCTCCCACGTGCAATCCAACCGTAGCGATGTCGAGCAAAGGGATAAATCCAGCGCACTTGGTCTTGCTGGTGGTGCAGGAATCCGTGTCATTTCTCCCGTATTCAAGATTGTCATATTGAAGTTGTCGCAGATATCATGGATCATAGTTGATCTGTTATCATCGTGAAGACAGCCCCATCCCGTACCGTGTGAGTTAAAGTCTCCTAAAACCAACGTCGGTGCAGGAAGGAGCTCTACGATATCACTGAGCCATCGATGCCCAACCGAGGCTCTTGGGGGAATGTAGATGGAAGCAATGCAAAGGTCCTTACCTTTGATTGTAACATGACATGCGACAACTTCAATACCTGGTATCGAGGGGAGGTTAATGCGATAGAAAGAATAGCACTTTTTGATCCCCAAAAGTACTCCTCCAAAGGGATTATCTCGATCCAGACGAATAATGTTAAAATCGTGAAAGTTTAAGGGTATTTCAGAAGTTAGCCAAGTTTCGCACAATGCAAATGCGTCACATTTCAGATTGTTTACTAGAAATTTAAATGAATCTATTTTTGGGATAATACTTCTGCAATTCCACTGTAAAACAGTGATTAGATCCGTGACCTCGGTGGATGATTTAGCCATCGAAAGATACAATCGCTGAAAGAAGGGGCCAATTTGCAGTCAACTGCTTCAAATATGTTTTTACTGTTGGCATGAAAGCAATTAAAATGCTTCTAAGAGGGTCTGAAATATTGAAAGTTGTAAAAATCCAGTCCACAACATCAGAGAACTTTATAAGTCCAGCACCTAGTTGGTTCTCTGGTGGATTTTCAGGGACGCTTGGGGATTTTTTAGTCCCTGGAAGCGGTGGGAATTCCATCTCGGAATTGAGTTTTCCGAGACCAGGAGCTTTTTGCTTCGGTGATTTTTCCCGATTCCCGTTAGCTGTAACTTTTCGAAGCCCTTCGGAAGACACCTTCGAACCCTTACTAGGTAGCTTATGAGAAGATTTATTCATTCTTTTCCTACAGCTATGAGGGACCGCTGAAGATGGACCTTCCAAAGGGTCGTCAGAATCGCTCTCGTCAGTTGACAAGCAGGCATATGGATTCGTTGCCTGTTTAGGAGGGGTGGCACTCTTAACCATCTCGGCAAAGGAACGCTTGGAGTGTTCCTTCAGGGAACGCTTCATCCGATCTCCTCGCAGTTTGTAAGCGGGACAGTCAGAGAGGTCATGCGGACCCTCCTTACAGTAGAGAAACTATTCAGCATCCTTACCGCAAGAGCCGTCCGCATGAGCTTCCCCACAGTTAGCACAACGTGGCTTATTGCTGCAATGGGTAGCTGTATGCCCCAGTTGTTTGCAATTAGTACAATTCATTACTCGGGGTACGAATAGGCGAACAGGCAAACGAACCCGGTCCAAGAGGATGTAGTTGGGCAATGCCGAGCCGGCGAAGGTCACACGATAAGAGTCTGATTGGGGATAAGACTTTGTTCCATCCCCGGCGATCGATACTGAATGCAATCGCTTGCAATCCAGTATCTTGACATTCTTAAGTGAGGGGTCTTTAAAACAACCCGCCCCGTACTTAAGAATATCCTCGCAAGTCAAACTCGAATCGGTGACCACACCGTCGATTTCGACTTCACGAGCTGGCACGTAGACGCGGTACTCCAGCGTAAAAGGATCCTTTTGAACAAGCTCATTAGCCTGTTTTGAGCTGGTAAACAGGACCCTGAGCTTGTCTGGCCGTATTCTATCAATACTTTTAATGGTATTACATCGCGAAGTCAGGTCCCGCGATATTTTTAAAATATTCAGTTTTCTTTCCTTTGATTTGGTCCGGAAATAGACCGCGTAAGGCCCGGCCGGTAGTGCGAGCCCATCAGGATAGCTCTTTATGCGGGACTTTTTACTGACAAGGGAAGTCTCCATTTGAACATCGGGAGCGGGGGGGGGGGGCAGGATTTAAATTAGACATAGCGGAACTACTTTCGCGCAAAAACAAATGATTCGGGGGGAAATATACTGGTCAAATAAAGAAATAAAAATAAACGAAGTAAAGGTACTTAACTAAGATCCAACGGGGGACACCAAGCTGGACTTCGTCGATCGGCGTATCGCCGCTTTGATGGTGTGCAAAAAACCTCCGAGAGGAAAAGGCACACTTATTTATAATCCTCACACAATGGCCGCTTGTTTATAATCCGCACACTTGGCCTTGATCGGCGAAACAATAATCGGCTAACGGTACCGTTTCGATCGACCGCTCGCAATAAGGCACTGTTCTATTATATAATGCGAAAAAAAAAACCTCTCAGAGGAAAAAGCACTATTGTCTATCACACAATATCGTCCGACCACTTTATCACACACACACAACTGGTTTTCAATGCTTTCGCAGTAAATCCAAATCACGTCCGTTCGCTCGGAAGGTTGAAACGGCAATGTGAGCCTATCGTTACTAGTATGTTCATGAACATCCGATTCGAGTACTATAGGCTGTTGCTTCGGATGAACCGAACTTTGTCAGCTGCGACTGGACGTTTCAGTTTTCCGGTAGCTTAGCAGAGTATGGTAATTTTGTACATTTCCAGCGAGCGTAGGGTGGCTCAATATGATAAATTGAAAATGTTTTAACTTTTGCAAATTCGATATTGAATGAATTGGTGAGTCAATAGCAATTAAAATTGAGGAATTTTGGGCATTTACAACGAGCGTAGGGTGCCTGTATATGGAAAATAGAAATTTTGTTGACTAATCTCATTTCAATGCGCTATTGATTAGTGAATAAATAGCAGTTCGAATTGGATAATTTTTTACATTTTTATCGAGCGTAGGGTGGTGCTATTTGGAAAATTTTTAAATTTTTGACTATTGTCGATTCAATGTCCTATTAATTGGTGAATCAATAGCAGTTCGAATAGGATTTCCAATTTACAGCGAGCGTAGTGTTGTCCTATTTGAAAAATGTTAGTATTTGAATTTGCAGATCCGATGCTTTATTGATTGGTGAATGAATTAAATTCGAGTAGGATAATTTTATACATTTCTTGTGGGCGTGGAATGGCTTAATATAAAAATTTGGGAATACTTTACCTTTTGCTAATTCAATGTTTAATAGATAGCAATTGGAATATTAGAATTTTAAGCATTTTGTTCGGTGGTAAGGTAGCTTTATATGAGAAATTGTGAACTATTTTTCCAAATCGGATGCTGTATTGATTAATATATAAATAGTAGTGGTGGTGAACCATCGGATTTAAACATGCAGATCGTCGAAGTGCCTGTGATTTTGTTTGTAATTTTTAAATAGAATTTAATTTTGATGATGTAGGTAGGAATTTCATCGAACCATAAATAATAAAACTACGCATCGAATAGAGCTCAATTGACCTTCGCCGATGGTCTGGTTTGGTACATATTGCTCCGCCGAACAGCAAGCGAACTTTACCATAAACCGAATGAACAGCTTTTGCATATTTTTGCTAGGAAAACATTTCTAAACATTCCCGATTCTCGCTTTACCACTGGCATGGAATTGTAAATAGTTTAAAAATTACAATTTCTATATTAAGCCATCCAGCGCTCGCTGAGAATATCCAAAATTAACAAACGTCGCTCGCTCGCTAGAAACGTCCAAAATCATCCAATTCTACCTGCTACTGATTCGCTCATCAATTTAACATTAAAATAGCAAAAATCAAAATATTTTCAAATTTTTATATTAAACCCCCCTGCGATCGCTGAAAATGTTCTTATCATCATCATGAAAATTATCTTATTTGAACTGCTGGTAATTCATCAATCAATAGAGCATCGAATTGACATTAGTCAAAAACTTTACAATTATACGGATAGAACCATCCTATGGTCCCTGAAAATCTCAAAAATGAGCAATTTGTAATTGTTATTAATTCACTATTATACGAAACATTTTATCAGCAAAAGTCAAAATATTTACAAGTTTTCATATTGCGCCATCCTACACTCACCGAAAATGCCCAAAATTATTCAAGTCGAACTGCTATTGATCCAACAATCAGCAAACCATCGAATAGATAATTTCCAAAGATTTTTTACTATTTAATAAATCATCGAATTAGTAAAAAAAATCCAAATTTTCAAATTTCGCCACTCTACGCTCTCTGAAAATGTCTAAAATTATCCAAGTTGAACTGCTATTGATTCAACAATCAATAGAACATCAAATTCAAATACGCTCGTTGAAAATACCTGAAGTTACTCAATTTTCTTTGCTATTGACTCACCAGTTTATTAAACATCGAGTTTGCAAGAGTAAAAAAAATCCCTTTTCATATTGAGCCACTCTACGATTGCTGTAATGTTCCAAAATATTCAATTCTTATTATTATAGATTCTATAACCCAAACCATAAAATTTTCAAAAGATTCAAAACCTACTATTTTCCATATCGAGCCACCCTACGCACACTGATAATGTCCAAAATAATACCATTTGAATTGCCATTGATCGATCTATCAATCGAACAAACAATTTTTTTGTGCTGATCACATGTGCATTGATAATTTCAAAACCAGGATGCGATAATTGAAATCAACAAACCATCGTATCGAACGCAGTTTACTCGGCCCTCGCCGATGGTCCGCCAACCGAACGGTTCGAATCAGATTGCTTCGTCGAACACCGAGCACAGAACACCTTCGCATTAACCGAGGGAATAGTTTTCGAACCTATCGCATGCAGTGAACATATTTGAGTAAGTTTGCAGAAGCATCGGCGTTCGGTTCTCAATTTACCACCACACGGAGAACCCTTCGATCATAAAATTGCGATATCGCAGTTTGTGATTTTTGCGATAGTTGATTTAACTAATTTCTTTTTGATTCAACCAATATGGTTTTTGATTTGCATATATTCAAGTAGTTGAAAAATATGTTGTTTTGACTGCTGTCAAATGTCGGAGACAGTTGAAAGCAAAACAATAATCGCAATGCAAAATCAACAACTTTTTTAGTTGAAATCTGTTCGCGTTGCTTCAAAATGTCAATGAAAACAACATCGATGGTTAAAGCGTTTGGTGAAATTGTGTCCATTCGATTTGAGAAATTTATGATTCCATAACAAGTGTTTATCTAACAGCGGTGTTGTGATAAAGTTAACCTTGTTTAAGACGAAAAAGATTTGGTGACAAGTTAGAAAATGTTAATGAATGATCATCTCGTAAACTTTCAGGTAAGCGCAAAAATTTTATGCTTCAAATTCCATCATTGATTTACTTCCAGCAGACTGTTTGAATTGCCGTCGCAAAATTCCAATTCCCAGCGGTTGATGCACCCAAGCTCATATAAATTGACTAAAATTATCAGTGCATAACTTTAGTTCAACCGTTTGAAGGCATCATCTTCCAATACTCATTTTAGGTAAATTTAAAAATTTCGCTAATTTACTCGCCCCTCCGGGCACTTTGGCTGATTAAAAACGTTTTTCTACATCAATCATTTCCGATCGAATCAGAAGTATTTTTTTAGAATTTAGATCTTTACTGATCTCGACTTGACATGATCATGATCATTGTTCGAGTTGATTCAACTATTTGCAATGTCTAAAACAAATAAAACCGATTTATTTTTCAACTAACAGAATTTTGTTTCAATAACAACACCAGTTATTTCAACTAAAATATTTGTTGAAATTGAAAGGTATGTGTCCTCACTAATTGACAGCAATTTTTTTCAAACAATTGAATTAGTTGTTTCAACCATCGTTTTTGCTAATCGAAAAACAAAAATGACAGTTTAGTTAAAATAACAATCGAACAGTTGTACCAAATTTTAACCAATCGAATTCAGAAAATCAACTAATATTCTGGTTGAAATGGGATCGCGGGTGGTTCCGTGCACTGGAAATAACCGCTGAAAAGTCGTACTAAATTTGCAACAAATTTAGATATAATATTGATATTTACATATCAAGTTTTAGAACAATTTTGTTATCACCTAGGTTGAATTGAGTTATAATTTTTGTTATTTTAACTATTTACGAGGCCAAGATTATGACAAATTTAGATAGAAAAAAACAAACAACCCCAGATACAATTTTGTTCTCCCTTGTTGATCGGGATCGACGATGCTTCAAGAAGTAAAACTAACTGAGCGTTATTTGTGTTAAAGTTACCAAGCTTGACAATGAAAATTATAACCAGTTTGAATGCAAAAATGTCCACAACCATTTGAAACTCATCCGAAAATGACTAATTTTCCGGTTTGACGGAGCCATACTTCAAAGTGGGATGCGTCTCTCTGTCCATCACGATGGGGAAACTTTGCACCCCAACGATCAATATGTGAACGTTGAATAGATTGAATATTTAAATAAACCTCTGCCCCGGGTTGGGTTGTTTTTTCCTTCTGTTTCGGTCAAACAAACCTAGACATGAAATCTGCCGGTTAAATTGGCGACGACGATCAAAAATCTCTGCTGCCACCAAGCTCGAGAAAATCGAAAACTATAACAGCCAGGTTCCCCTCTGACGGGGACGGGGTTTTCTTCGCCCTGCGGTGGGTCCAAACGAGAAACTATTTCCAAACAAATTATAGTTGGAAAGTACCATCTGGCGCTGTGACAGCAATTGAAGCGGATTGATTATACCTGAGAGACCGGAATGATTGCCCGAGGAATGTTTATTCAAGTTTCGTTCTTGATGATGGAGTTCTGTTCGAGTGCTCTTGAACACTTTGCCAGGCGGAATGTTCGGTTGAAGAGTAGTTTCGTGAAGAGCCGTGCGTCTCCTCGCGCTAGCTAATCCAGTTATGCGGATAACAACGAATTTTAAATTTTTGCACTGCACTTCAATGCAGGTGGCAACCGGAGAACACGTCAGTTTTTGTGCTGATGGCTGCCACCAGCAAACTCAAACTGCAGTCAAAAAATCGCGCAGCTAATCATTCTTCATAACAGAGTGGGTGTCGATGTGCGAAAAAAAATGCGCTCCCATCAACAGCATCCGACAGCGAACGATTGATCGAAAGTGAACAGAGCAAAAAAAAAAAAGAAATACCGATCTCGATAGAATCGGCCATCCATCGAACCAATCTTTTTTTTTCTTTTTCCTTTTTTTTTTTGTTATTAGAACTCTACATTCTCTTACAACTGATTGGCTGTGTTTCGAAATTGACCGACCGAACGACAGCCAGCAAAACATCAACATAGGATCCATCCCCGAGCTGCTCAGCGAATTTTGCAACGTGAACGAATTTGTTTTTTTTATGAGTTCTATTTTTGATCTCATACCGGTCGGTCCGGCCTGTGCCTTTTGACGGCCGGTCGGCTTCAGCCCTAGTTCAGATGCCGCGTCAATGAAACCGTTCCTTCCAGCAGCGGCAGCCAAAGCAAAAACATTAGCGATGCTAACCGGCGAAATATTTCCCCAGCTGTGTTAGGTGGGAGGGAGAGAGGTATGGAGCATGAAACTGGATCTGCTGAAGTGAGCTATTTTCGCACTTCGAATATTCGTCTACAGTCTGCCGACTGCAGGCATCACTTCCAATTAAAAATCACTCCGTTGAGCTGCTGCTGTTCGGCTGTTCGCGTTGAAACGATGACGGAGAGCCTTTTCGGTAGTAATTTAGTGGAAAAACTTCCCGCCCCTCGTTCCCGATTCCCGATTTTCGGTTCCATTTCATTGCCATTCGGTGCGGTTTAATCACTTGTCGATTCGACTACTTTCATCGGATGAATCGTGTGCCAAAACGCTTCGCTAAAATTAGATTCCAACGACGACGACGACGACGAGCTAATAGCTGTCATAATTCAAACACTGTTCGACTGACTACTATCTGTGACGATATAACAAGCATTCCGAAAGTTCCATCACCGGGACCGGGTGTTGGACAGTTTTTTTGCACCGTCGGAGACAGCAAAAAAAAACGCTACGGTCAGACAGAAAATTAATCTTTCTAATATTTCAAAACGACGACACCGGCCACAAACGTACACGGACGATAACGAACGGAATCCCCCAATCGGAACTGAAAACCGCCAATCATCATTCATCAGCACTGATCCGCATCGAAGGGAAAAAGAGGCCCTTGCCCGGAATGTTCAGAGCCGTTGAATCTCCCGTCGTCATACACGAAGTCGTTGTCGAAAAAAATGACCCAACTGTTGGCAAAAGTCAAGCCATCCTCCTAAGTCCATTTGAAAAGGATCCACACAATTCATTGCTTACGTGTTCGTGTGTAGTACGTTCGGATTGTCCTGGAAAGTAGTAGGAGAAGGTGAAGGGCTGGAAAATCCTTCTCGGAAGTGTGGACAACCTTCTTTCGGTGGGACTTCAATTTCTGCCAAGCCAATTGTAGGGCGGTCAGTGTACGTGGTGTTATTTTTTTTTGAAATAGCAGCAAAAAAGGTCACCTCATCGAATCAATTTATTAGCACGTGATGGATCTCATGCAGAGGAGAAAGTCCCTTAATAGCGATGGAGATTTCACACACCGAGTCTCGTTGAATGAACCCACCGTGCGTATTTTCGACAGTGTTGAAATGAAATAGTTCGTAATAGGGTAATGATAGGGTTATTTGAACTCATTCGGTTATTTAGTATTATTGAGTTCTTCTGGAAAGGTAGAACTAGAAATTGAAATCTCGTTGAGCAGTTATACACGTCTTATACTCGAAACAGCGTCTGATTTGGAGCGGTTGCGGTAGGGAAATCTACTTTAGCAGTATAAAAAATCAAAACAAATTCTATTGTGATAACTTCAACGCTTGGTAGTACCCGTGGCATTAGCAACCTTCAGACTGATTAAATCATGGTTCCAGGGCTTGTCTGTATCCTTACTGTCCAACTGGAAATAGATGCTATGGATGATGTCTGATAAAAAGGCGGATGGGTAATATCAGAGACATAACTGGATGACATGAATACGAATGCTAGAATTGAATTCTGAAACTCAATTTCGATGCTAGATTCGGTAACTTCATTCTGATAAGTTAAACTCATCACTGAACCTGTGTTGTGGAACTGGATTCGAGACCAGGATTCTTTTTCGGGTCCGAATTCTGAACCTCAATCCTAACACTAAACTCTGGACCTGTATTCTGATCCGCAGCTGAGTTTTAGTTACAGAACTCCGATGGAGGATTTCATTTTCAAATTCGGATCCAGAAATCAGCTCAGAAGAGCCAGAATTTAGTTCAAAGGTCTACCACATCTAATTTCTAAGTTTAGTTATATTTCTAGAATTGTAGAACTGCACTTTGGAACCAAATTCTACTAGAATACATAGTAGAATTGGATGGTGTTAAAATATTATTCGAGTGAAATTATTCTACTAAACGCTCAAATGACAAATTAGTGACCAAATTCTAGACTTGCATTCTGGTCTAGAACTTCGAACCTGGACTTTGGAATGCAGTGTAGAACTCAATTAATTAGATACAACTTAATTTTGGATCTGAGTCCTGTTCCTGAATTTCAGTCTGAAGAAACAGAATTTCTGGTGCAGAATTCAGAACCTAAATTCTTAAACTATATTCTAAATCTGAAATCTGACAAGGAATTGCAGAACTGAATTCTGATCTGAACCACTATTTCAGATCCAGAATTCGGTTTCAAAATCCCGGCTTAGAATCAAGTTCTGAAATTCTGGCTCAGTTCCAGAGTTATGGTACTTGATTCTGGGCGAGAAACCAAATTTTAAATCTGGGTTCTGGAAATTAAAAAAAATATCAGGTATTGAATTCTGAAACTGAATTCAAGAACTAAACCCTAGAATTGGATTCTGATCTGGACTGAACGAGTCAACTACGTAAGCAAGAATTTATGAAGCATCAATTAGAATGGTTGATTTTGTGTAATGCACCCCATTTTGCTCCAACGCAAACGACCAGCAGCAGGCTGACGCAATCGCTCTTGTTCGAAGCGAAACTGGCTCTGCGAACGGCCCGCAATTGATTGAAAGTTGAACTGAATTCTCGATATTAGAACTGGAACTGAGCTCTGGACCTGAACCAACCGGAATGATGCACTTGATTTACTTCCTGCTCAGTTAACTGCGCAGGCTAAAATAAACGAAATCACAGATAACAGATATACAGGCTCACATATGAACTGTGTGTAAAATTTGCTCAATCAGCGTGGCGAACACTTGTAGATGTCACCACGATCGACACGATTTGCCAGCACAATTTGGGTGCTGCTTTCACATGAACCACAATTTTGGGTGCAACATTCACTTCATCCTTGATTGTTGTTTTGCTGTTGGTTAAATGACAAGTTTATTTTTGTTTTATTTCGATCGGATTCTCGTGTAATTTATGCGACATGGAGATAAAGCTGTCCTTAACACTTAGGGAAATCGTGTGATAAGTGTTAAAATTGTTGTAGTTGAAATAGTTCTACCGGCAGGAGGATTTTGTTATCGTTCCGGAACGTAGTGGAACGTTTTAAAAGAACGCGGCGAACAGTCGAGTAGGTGACAGGATTTACACAGGATTTTGAAAAATTTTGTTCGAGCCTGTATATCTGTTATCTGTGGATGAATGAAGTCAGTAGAATTATGACAGATCGAAGTACAGTGTAACTCTACTCTCTCATTCAGCAAATAAAACTTCTACTGAACGGATTACCGAATGTTTTCAGTTGTTTGAAAGTCAGTAAAACTGTACCAACATCCGTAAAAAAAATTCGGTGTGTACAGTTTTTAAGCAGCGAGAAAGCTTTCCCAGAATCTGTTCTGTACGTTCAAGTTATCCGTGTGTACTTTAGAGCTCTAACAAAGCTCGATATTTTAGGTACTGCGGAACATTTATTGCTTGGAGACGACGCTTAAATTTTAATTTGATATTGATCTTACCAGTTCGATCATTTTTCACAGAATATGCAATATGAAATGGCAGTCTCAATTCATTATGGTAGTCATCTTGAACATTGATATCTAATAGTCACTTACTGTGTGCGCATAGTCTAATCTAAATCATTAGAAAGAAAAATGCAAGGAAAATCTCAGTTCGAAAAATTCTTGTGATTTTACATCTCATCAGATACACATAAATGGAGCATCATATTTTAAACAAATTTATATTCAAGAAAATGAAAAATTGTGTGATTTGAAATTTACATGGCTTTAAAACGAATGAAACAAAAATCAAAAGATCGACAGCAACAACGCGACCCGAACCGAAAAACATCAGATCACAAAGCACACCAGTTAGCCGACTGAGCCACAGAAGCACATATCTGCTTGGCTGGTAAATCGTGCAAATAAATTCATTCATTCTCACTTGCTAGCCGAGTGCAAATTATACTCGGAACCTGTAAATTTCTGTACGAGTGGAATATTGCGTCATTTAAGAAGTTAACTAGTTATGAATTGTATCGTTTGTAGAATTATGTCACCTGTAAAATTCATAATTTCTTTCTGTGTATCCATCTGATTCCAATGAACACAATTCATCAACTGGTAAATGATATCAGAACTTTTTCTCCTGCCTTTCTAGAACATATGACATAGCATTCCGTCATAAAATCATTTGGCAAGCAATAATTTTGATACCCAATTGAGCACGTGGTACGACGTAATGACGAATCACATCGATCAAGTGTGCATGTGAAAACTTCACACAAAACAACTCGTAGCGCGCCAAACGATTTTTTCAACGATCTAGTAGCCTTTTCTTCGACGGCCAAACACTCGCTGGAACTCGTTGTGCGCTAAACACCTATCGATGATCTAGTAAGCATAGGCGACTTTTTCCATTATTTCCGGTACTTCTGGAACCAGGGAACTTGGAACCAGTCTAACCGAAGTCGGTTCGATTAGTAAGTACATAAAATAGCCCATAAATTGATTCAGTTTTGAGCCAAATCTAGATTAATTTCACCCTTTTTTGCATCGTCGTTCAAAATAATGATGTGAAATTCAATAGCAACACATACACGCACAGACACATACATGGCTCAGCTTGATGAACTGTGTCGAATGATATAGAACACTTAGCCCTTTGAACCTATTTTCACTAGTCAATTTTTCAAGTGATTGCATCAACTTTCTATATGAGATTATTGCCTTTCTCATAACATATGTGTACTTTTATAGAAAAACATCGTTATCATGATTTTGTAATAACACAAATTGAGTAAAAGATCTACAAATTTACACATTTCTCACCTGAAAAATATAGATTTAAATGTGGCAACCCTGCACGCTATACGAAATTGAACAAAGCACGCCGCGAACGGAGCAATCAGCAATACGTACCGACGCGTACCAGTTTTGCATCGTCATTTTGAATGACGAGTTGAATGTTCTGACCATCATCGTCCTATAATTTCGGAACCGGAAGTCGGATCTGGATGAAATTGCATAGTATATTTTAGGCTCATGATTCGTGAAAATCGGTTTTAACCGTGGCTGAGACATTGAAGTAAGTTCTGTTTTTGGAGCTTTTCTTCACTATTATCGGTGCTTTTGGAAGCGGAAACCAGGGACTAGTAGTCCCAAAGTAGTTTTATATATCCACTAACTAACAAGATCTGTTAACTAGATGAATTTAGCAGTAAGTTTTATAAAAATGTGCACCTCGTTTCGTCATTGCTTGGGAAAACAACACTCTTCATGAGTTCATTTTCATTTTCACACAATTTCAAAACCTTTCATTTGCTACTTAGTTTGTGAAAGTTTTCTTAACAGATAATATCCGAGAAAATTAAGTGCGCGTTATTTCATAAAATTGTTATTCCGGAACCGGAAGTCGGATCCAAATAAAATTCTAGAAAATCGTATGCGAATTTCACTTTTCATTTGAATATATGTTTGTGACAATCAGTTCAGCCATTTATTATCAACTTTCTGATTCATTCATTATTGTTAGTGATTACTACTAGAACTATGAATCATGAGTAATATAATTGACTAACATGATTCCCTTGTATACGCCTGAGTTAAGTAGCAAGCATGGATTCTCCTACAAAAGAACGATTAAAGACAAAAGAACGATTCAAGTATTACAGGTATCATTGACAGTAGTTCACCAGACCCTTCACGCCGCACAGTGGTCCAAAACTGGAAAAAGACGGTCAAAAGTCTGTACTGACTTTTACTGATTTTTAAGAGCTAACGTGTCTTCGAAGAAGTTTTACAAGATTATATTACGCTTCTTTTGAAAGTGGCACCTTAATTTTTGTTAAGGGGGTAGCACCAATTTCGAAAAAAAAATTTTTTTTTCACAGAAAAAAAGTTTTGTTTTCTATCTCATTTTAAAGAAAAAAACATTTGAAGTATTTTTGCTGAAGATATAAATAGCGTAAAAAAATTATTTTTTGAGATATATTTTAAAATCATTTTTTTTTTATTTATCTACGTAGATTCTACCTCTATTACCTTAGTATCTACTACAAAGTGCGCGTAAACACGCGTAAACATGCTTATGCTTGCACGCGAAACTTAAGCAAATTGTTGGAATTTTTATTTTGTTTACTTTTTGACAATTAACAATATTATAAAAAATCGAAGTGGAACTCGATGCAATTTTTTTAGGCCTTTTCAAAGTGGGTTTTAAATATTGAAAATCTGAAAAATTATCAAAAGTTCAACACATGTTAAAAAAATGAAAATATTGAAAAGTATTGCAAAAGTACAAACCTTTACGAAGAGCTCACTTAAGGAAATCGATTCAATGTATCAGCTCATCAGCGCATTTAAATTGAACTGAAGGTTTGTTTTGAGCGCCGTTTTTCTTTCATATGCATGATCGAAATCATTGATGCATAGAGAACAATGCTATGCGAACTAACTTGTTTGCGAATTATTATTATGTCATATTTGAGAATATCTGCAAAAGTGGCATCCCTGAATGTACCTTAGCCTACTGAGTGAGAGGCTCATTCAATCTGTTAAAGAAGGATAAATACACATTTGGAAAAACGAACTAAAGCTCATGCACACATTTCTTCTCATTTATAACTCGCTCTTCAAGAGCCGAAAATCCGTCAGCTTGTAGCTTGTTTCCACCTTACCAGCAGGGATGCGAGGTCATTTTTGAAAAATCTATGATCAAGCCAAAAACCTGTCTGTGCAAAATCTGTGCACGTTTCCCCGTTTCCATAATAACTAATCGGAATCATTTTGGTAAGCAAAAAAAGGTCTCACTATTTCCTAACGCTCTGTAATTTTTGGTGCTAAACTGTGATCAATTTCAAAAATCTGTGACCATTTTCAGAAATCTGTGAAAATCTGTGCCATTTTTCAAATCTCTGCAAAAGGTTGAAAATCTGTGGAACACAGATTAATCTGTGAACCTGGCATCCCTGCTTACTAGTGCGGTTAACTGGTGAGCTGCGGTTCTACTAAAAAGATCTGTAAGCTATCAACTCTTTTTAAAGATTCGATTCACTGGCTCAGGAACGAATTGCCCATCTCTACGCTCACTGCAAAAGTGAGTTACAGAGATACGCGTGACGCGCTCCGTTTCTTAACCATTCATGGTTTCAGCATGGCCATAGTGAAAATGAGTCACATGAATCGTACCAGGATATTCTCATTGGAAAATAAATTGGATTAGGAATATATTTTCCTATAAGTATTGTAAAAGTTTGCTGCATTAAGTTGCATATTTCGCTTCGGTACAAGGTTTCCTAGGTAAAAATAGGTAAAATGATGTACGATGTTGAAAAAGTACAAGGAATTCTCATTTTTCTAAAAAAAATATTTATTTATTCGTCTACATCTATATTGTCCCCTTCAAAGTAATCCCCCCTAGATATAATACACTTATGCCAGCGTTTTTTCCAGTCTTCGAAACACCCCTTATAGTCACTTTTTGTAATGCTCTGTAGCACTCTCAGCGATTCTGCCTTTATCTCTTCAATCGATGGAAAACGCTGTCCTTTCATGGGTCTCTTCAACTTTGGGAACAGGAAAAAATCACACGGAGCGATATCTGGTGAATTAGGAGGTTGGGGCATGATTTTTTGTTTGTTTTTTTGATCAAAATTCAGCAGTTTTGGAACGAATTTTGCTGCCACTCGTTTCATGCCCAAAACATTTGAAAAAATATGATGGCATGAGCCAACTGATATGCCAACTTCATCAGCAACTTCTCTAATAGTGATTCGGCGATCATCCATAATCATTTTTTCCACTTTTCCCATATTTTCATCGATTATTGACGTGCTGGGTCGAAGACGTTGAAGACGACGAACGCTCCCGTCGTCTTCAACGTCTTCGCGGCCATCTTGGAAACGCTTATACCACTCGTAAACACTTGTTTTTTTTTGTTCATAGCAGACTCACCGTAGGCTCTCTGTAACATTTCGCACACTTGGTTACACTTTATTTCATTTTTCACGCAAAATTTAATACAAATTCTTTGACTCTTCAATTCTTCCATTGTTTAAACTAACAAAAATCGCCGAGCTCAAAAAAACACGTCTACACCAGCCGCTACAAGACAGAATGTAAACAATGAATACAGCTAAAAATTTCATCATACATTAGGGACATATGTACCAACACAATAAAAAAAAATTTTGACCACCTGACTCTCCAGACGCGCGCAATTAAAAAATTCCGGGAACTTTTTGAACAGACCTCGTATAACTTTTCCAGAAAAGAATAAAACTATGCATTACCTTCTACAAAATTATTGGATTTTATATTGTCTACAATTATTCCGAATAAAGTATGTATAAAAAACTAAATTGAAACAAGTTATGATTAGAAAACTAGTTTTAAGGGGGTATTCATAATTCAATAACTAAAACTAACTTTGGAATGGCCTAAAAAAAGTTCCATCGAGTTCCACTTAGAATTTTTTTATAGTGTTGGGCATATCTTTTCCTATAAATTTTGTAAAAATCAGCTGCATAAAGTTGCATATTTCGCTTCGGTGTAAGGTTTTATCATAGGTAAAAAAAGGTAAACTGTTATATAAGTTTGCCAGGAAACAACAATCATATGCACTACCTTCAACAAAATTATGGGATTTTTTATTTTCTTCAATTATTCCAAACAAAGTATGCATAAAAAAATAACTTGAAACAAGTTATGAATAAAAAATTGATTTTAAGGGGGTTGCCAAAAAAACGCTTTGTATATCCGAAACGGTGCGACCTACACTTTTGGTATATTTGACAGAGTAAATTACTTTTAACAGTTATAAAAGCTTGTCGAAGAGAAAAAATTTCTATCTCTTCAGAAAAAAAATTTTTGGTTAAATTTTTTGTCAAAGTAGGCCATGAACAATTAGGGATAGAATCAAATTACGCGGTATATATTTGTAAATAATTTCTTAAAAGCAACTATATGCATTAAAAGAACGGTTTGGCTGCTACTGATTTATGTCCACGTTTTTATTGATTCGAACCACTGTGCGTCGTTGAGATGAATTGAGGTAAAAGTAAGTAGTGTATCGAAAATAAGCTATCCACAAATTTTTATTTCAAATTATGATAAAAAGCAATATTTTATTCAAACTAAAAATTGATCCTTTATTGTGCGAGGTTACACTTGAGCATATTGAAAACCGGATGAAACTTAAGTTATTCCTTCATGAATTTCCAGCTATTGATCGAACGCTCTTCATCAAGTTCCGGACAAGTGCTGCATCGCATTTTTTGGACGCTTGAGCCCAAATTTTTTTGAACTCCTGCATGTTCCCAGCTGCCTTGCCAGTCTTCTTGAAGACCCTCTTCACGAGGGCAATTTGGTGGATTGATATTTTTCTGGTTTTGGCATAGTGAGCCTACGCTAAATTCGGCCAAAACAGTGGAAGTGTACTATGCTTTCTATATAAAGGCAGCAATCTCTTCTGGAGACACTCAGATCGATAGATTTCTGCATTTATAGTTCCGGTAGTATAAAAAATGGTTGACTTCAAACCACAGGAACATATTGCTTGCCATACCAGTACCTTTTGACCGAATTTCTCCACTTGAATCCACCTGTTCGAATCGCTCACATCCTCCCCAGTAAAGTAAAGTATTGTGGACCTGGAAGGGTTTTTGAGCCCTCCTTTACATAAGTCTCATCGTACATCAAAACGCATGCATCGGGACACTCCAAAGGACGCGAATACAATTTCCGGGTCCTTGTTGCTGCTGTTTCTTCTGTTCCACACTTTATTTCGTGATTTTCTGCTTCTTGTAGGTCTTCAGGTGATTTCGCCTCTTGATACGCTGGATCATTCCGACACTCGTTCCTGCTTTTTTGGCCAAATCACGTTTTGACATTGGTTTGTTCTTCATGATTAGAGATACCACTTTTTGGTCCAGTTTCGGGTTGGAAGAACCGGGTTTTCTGCCTCTTCCTGGTAGCTCATCCAAAGAACAGTGTTCCCCAAACTTATTAAGGTGAAATGTAGCGGAATGCGAAAATCGCGTTTTTGTTCAATTATTCAAAAACTAGACCGATTTTCGAAAAACCAAAAACACTTAAGTTTTCGAAATCAAATTTATCATAACTAAGTATTCTTAGAATTTTAATATTTTCCTTTGCCGAGCCGTAATTGGTTTTTGAAATGTATAAACGGTTACTGTTTCGTTTCACGGGGATGATTTTAGAACTGAAAAGTAGTGTTTGTAGCAGAATTTCACAAAGAATCAGAAAATGCAACTCAAAATTATAAAATTTTAGCTAAAACAACCGAAATTTGAAAAAGTTTACCTAAACTTTTCCGCATATTTTTTATTGCTTGCGCGCTACTGTTTCGTATTGAGGTGGTGTGAGAAATGCACGGTGGGCACGATGGCATTATATCGTGAGCAAAAATTACATATCAATTAATGACGCGAATTTATGCAGCATTGGGTTTGTATTGAAATATAAACGAGTTGAATCCAATAAAATGGGTATTGTAAGAAATTGTTTATTTTCTAAGTAACTGTCATTTATAATGCTAATAATGTCCAATTCTGCTGAGTTCAATGCATTGATGTTGCTGAAGCAATAAAGCCTGGCTGTGTGATATCGTATAGCAGGTATTATTTTAGATTGTAGCAATTTTTATAGCAAAACTATAACTTCATAATTGACAAGCTACTGAATGAAATACAAACCAAGTATTATCGTGATACATACAATGTGATAAACATTGAAAAACAACAGGCATATACATGGTTAGCAATGGTTAGCAATGGTTAGCATGGTTGATCAATACATAAACATATAACCTATTGTTAGTCATTCATAATTACTAAGAGTAATCACAAACAATAACGATTGAATTAGCGTATATTCAAAGTGTGAAGGATTCAAAAATCCATTTCGTCCAATCTTTTTTACAAGCAAATATAACGAGAGGTAAACCCACTGCGCTCAATCATTGAAAAAAGTTCTTCTTTCTTTGTGTCCGTTTTTCTTGGTATGCTTTGTGCGACGGTTCGTTCAACTGAAGCGGATAAAATTTTGCGCGCATTTTATGACGCTACATTTCACCTTAAGGATAGTTTTAACACTGGCATGATGAATTCCAAACCGCTTCGCCAATTTTCGCATAGTAATACCTTTCTCACTTAGCCATGTCTCCAAAACCTTAAAGTTCACTTCCTTTTCAATACGCGACATTTTTAAACGCAGAATTTCAACCGCACAAACAAGTAAACAAACGAAAGCTGACAGCCAAACGCACAGCATGCTGGGATCTGAGCATAAAAAACCATCACAAATACATGCGTACAACACAAATGTATGTGGATAGCTTATTTTAGATACACTCCTTATTCACTTGACACGCATGATCGAGTGTGGTCGAACTTCCTTATCGAATAAAACACTGTTAAAATAAATTACTAGACTGAAATTACTGCCAATATATTCAGATCTAATTAACTTTCATTGTCATCTTCGAATAAGTAGAAAGTGATTATATTATTATTTTTCTTTGTGTCAATAGGATCGTTGCACTATAGCTATGTAATCGGAGCTATGCTATGAATCGGCTGCGAAGTCTGTTGAAACAGAAAGGCCAAGGTAAACTTTTTCAAATTTCGGTTGTTTTGGCGATTTTTATAATTTTGAGTTGTATTTTCAGAATCTTTGTGAAATTCTGCTACAAACACTACTTTTCGGTTCTAAAACCATCCCCGTGAAACGAAACAGTAACCGTTTATACATTTCAAAAACCAATTACGGCTCGGGAAAACAAAATTTCAAAATTCAAAAAATACTTAGCTGTAATAAATTTAATGGCGAAAACTTAAGTGTTTTTAGTTTTTCGAAAATCGGTCTAGTTTTTGAATGATTGATCAAAACCGCGACGCGCGCATTCCACTACATTTAACCTTGAGGGTGATATTTTACGAGATAACTGGATGTGGTGAATACGAAAAAAAAACTGGTACGCTTCCATCACTCTTCCGAATATTAGTTAGTTGATTGATTATATGAATTGCGCAAACTTTCCCCTTTTTCTCTACTAGAATTTGAAACGATGCACCTACATCTGTCCCGGGTTGACGGTTCAATGCATAGGACGCTGGTCTTACAAGCCAGCTGTCGTATGTTCGAGCCCCGACCTGGCAGGATTCTTAGTGTCAGAAGGATCCATAGTACTAGCCATGCAATGATTCTGTACGCGAAGAACCGGCTGCGAAGTCTGTTGAAACAGAAAGGCCAAATTCCACGGAAGGAATGTAATGCCAAGACTTGGCTTTACCTACATCTAGCACAGATTAGTTATATGAAAAGGCTACTATTCCAATATGGTATATTCTAAATTTGAAACAATTCCTTTTTAATTTGCTAATATGGGCTAGATACAACAAACTTGTAGTTTATTTTTTGAAAACTTAAGTACGAAGATATCTGATTCTTTAAAAAATTTTAGTACGAGACAATTTCAATGGATTGTTTTGAAATGTATCGACAATCTTGCAATAGTAATTTTAATAGTAATAACAATAATAATAATGGTAATAATAGTAATAATAATAATAATAATAATAATAATAAAAATAATAATAATAATCTTTTTATAATAATAATAATAATAATAATAATAATAATAATAATAATAATAATCTTTTTATTATTATAATTATAAAAAAATATATTATTTAGAAAGGATATTGCTCTCCCGTATGACTTGCTTCGACAACCGTTGCTTAGAAAATGATAGGAAAAAGTGAAATATTCATCTTTTATGCTGATGCAGTTGTTCAGTAGCAGATATTTTGTTCTCTTCCTCAGAACGTGTTCTGATTGGCTGATGCTGACAGATTTTTCAATCTTATACTCATAGATGGCTTTTATCGTATTAAGAACGCTCTATACCAACTTTTCACACGATTCAATCAGCGCCATCAAAGAGAGACGGATATCATCTCAGCAACAAAAAACCGGCATGGTTCATTTAACATAGAGTAGTCACCAATGCTTAGCGAATTTCTCTCGATGACCCGTATGAATATCACGGGTTAGCACGCTGCTGTGAAGATTCGCTCTGAAGCAACAAACGGATGCTCATTCTCGTTTTGCGATCCGATTCTATACCTTTGTATAAGTATCATCAAATCGAATTATCAATTCGATTTTGTTCGATAATTGTCAACATGCGATTCTCTCTTGGTACATTTCACACAGCGCCGATCATTGCAAAACTGTATCTATTTTAGCAAGGGCCGTGGAATACTCAGTGTGTGAGATAGAGCGAAAAAATGTAGAAAAATTCTTTCACGGTTCATGCATTGAGAGGCAGTGAGTTCTTGTAGCATCATCTACCAGATTAAAAATGTTGTGTACAATGTAGAGCAATATCGAGCCGTTTTCTGCCAAATTATCGGCAATCACCCACACTGACATGCAGTTAGTTGTAGAGATCTAATTTACTATTGATAGTCTACGCTTGACTTTTTCGAAATCGGTTTATTGGAGATCTAAAAGCTTGTAGTACAAACTTCTCAAACCGGGAGAAACTGTAGATACTAATCGCTGCCGACAGCAAAAAATGAAATTGAAACAAGCATTAGCAAGCGAAAAATGACCGAAATACCCCACAAGCAATCTGAAAGTGTACACTTAGCGAAAGCTGCCAGAAATATTATTTCTGAACTCAGATGGAAACTTTTGTTCGACACGCCATACTCCCCAGACTTGGCCCCCTCCGACTATCATTTGTTTTCATGGGTTTAGACATACAATTTTCGACAACTCCGCGGAGTTTCAAGCGCTTCCCGATGAAAACAAATGATTGTCGGAAAGGGGCCAACAAGTCTGGTGAATACGGCGGTCAAGTGCTTTGATTGATTCTGAACCGAGTTTGTGTTGTGTGCAGGTGCATTGTCGGGTAGCAAAATTACTTTATCGCGTATTCTGGCCATTTCTGGTCGTTTTTCGATAAATTCATGGTTCAAATTAATCATTTGTTGGCTGTAGCGATTAGTATTAATAGTTTCATTAGGATTTAGAAGCTCACGATACACCACACCTTTCTGATCCCACCAAACACACAGCGTTGCCTTCTTGTCGAATCAGTCTAGCTGTGCAGTCAATATTAATGGTTGTCCCGGACAAAAACAATGGTTTCTTTTGTGTAGAATTCTTAAAACAAATCCATTTTTCATCGCCAGTAACAATGCGATTTGGAAAAAAGATTTTCTTTCGGTTCTTTGAAACAAAATTTCACAAGGTTTTTTTTGTCGGTATTCCATCCGGTCTTCCATTCAATTCATGTGGCACCCATTTTCCGAATTTATGAACTTTTCGCGTAGCGTTAACCAGTCGGACATTTACAATTGCTTTTGACAACAAGTATCATCTTCATCCAATACGGCTTGCGATTCGCAGTCTTCAAACTTATTTGATAGTATTATTCTTGTTCTTCATTTTTACATAAAAACTGCAGCTTCCATTTAGCGTGAACCATTGCCGAACTCAATTCCCATTGGCAACATGGATGCACAGGGAGACAAATATTGTACCTAAAACTTTTTTTAATCCACCTAGTGGTGTAATGATGCCTTTCTCAGAGTACTTATATTTTCAAAAATATCACTAAAAGATTCTGTCAAGATTTTTTTTTCAATCTTGAATAAAATAAGAAACTTTCTTTGGGCATGAACTAACATAACCTTTTCAATTTGTAAATAGTTATGTCAAGTAAATAAAAAAAAATCTTCATTTAGCATCATCGCACTAAATAATTGAACACACTTTACCCTATAGCTTTCGAACCGGAAGTCGGATTCGGATGAAATTAAACAGCAACCTATGAGACTGTACGAATTTTTATTTGAGCCTGTTTGTGGAAATTCGATAGCCTACAAATTGAATCAATTTTACGCCAAATCTAGAAGAATTTGACCCTTTTTTGCATCGTCGCTCAAAAGACGGTGTGAAATTCAATAGCAAGCTATAGGACTATGCGATTTTTTATTTTATGAGTGACAATATTCAACACACACACACACGACACATACATTGTTCAGCTTGATGAACTGTGTCGAATGATGTAGAACACTTAGCTCTCTGGGTCAATTTTTCAACGATGGCATAAACTTTCTATATGAAGAAGGCAATAAGTGTACTTTTATAGAAAACCATCGTTATCATGATCTTTTAATAACACTAACAAATAGGTACAAATTGAATAAAAGAATTAGAAATTTGCTTTTTTTTCACCTGAAAAATATAGATGTAAATGTAAAGCCCGCTGCGAACGGATCAAAGCCGCACGTACCGTCGTGAACTAGTTTTGCATCGTCATTTTGAATGACGATTTGAATGTTTTGATACTCATCGCCCTATAATTTCGGAACCGGAAGTCGGACCTTGATGAAATTGCACAGTATATTTAAAGACAATGAGAGCTTTAATTTGAATCATGATTCGGGAAAATCGGCTTAACCGTTGCTGAAAAATCGAAGTGAGTTCCGATTTTAGAGAATTTTTCCCCTATTATCGGGTCTTTCGGAAGCGAAACCGAGGATTAGTAGTCCCAACGTAGTTTTATATATTCAATAACTAACAAGATCTACCAACTAGATAAATTTAGCAGTAAGTAAGGTAAGAAATGAGCACCTCGTTTCGCAATTGCTTGTGAAGAAATACTCATGAAATTAAAATCTTTCACTAATTGCAATACCGGAAACTGGGAGTCGGATCTGGATGAACTTTTCGAGGACTTTTTAAAGAAATATAAGACATTCTATTTGATTTTTAATTTGTGAAAATAGGTTAAGAAATTTCCAAGAAAATTGAGTGCGCATTTTTTAATAAGTTTACACATATTTCCTTGTAATTTCGGAACAAGAAGTCGGATCAAAATGAAATTCAAGAAAATTGTATGAGGCCGTAATACCTTGTAGCCATCTGTGAGAAAATTGAGTGACATTATTTGTCACATACACACACATACACTGGTATTAGCGGTATCTGGCGAATCAATCGATAAAGTCGAATTGCTGGTATCGGAGTCAATAGATACTGTCGCAAGATGGATAAATGAAGTGAGGCTGCAGATAGCCAATCACAAGACAGAAGTGCTCGTAGTCAGTAACCGCAAAGCAGTCCAAATGCGGGAGATCACGATCGGGGAGGAGAGAATTTCATCGCAACGCGCTTTGAAACACTTGGGTCGACGACAGCCTAATCAAAATCAGAACAAATTGGCTCAAATGGCACGTTCCCCTTGATATTTGGAGATTTGTGCCTTGCCATCAATTTGTTTTTAGCATCATTTTCCCGATATATAAGAGGGAAGGATTGAAAGGAAATGGTAAGGGTTGGACTAGGAGGATGGGAAAAATTGACGACACAAAAACACATAAAAGCAGAAGTAAATTCTGCACCCCTAAGGGATGCTGAACAATCTGCTGAGGATCACATTTAGTGGAAGCAGAAGGAAATTCTGAACCTCTACGAGGTCCCGAACAGTCTGCTGTTGATAAAACCTCCAACCCCCGAGAGGATTTAGAGATCTTACAAAAGCGACACCATTCTGCACTCCCGGAAGAATGCAGAACGACTCGCAGTATGTACGAGCAGAAGTAAATTCGGTACCCCCCAAAGGATGCCAAACAATCTGCTAAACCCTATTTAAGGTGAATACAAAAGGGATTCATTCACTCCAGGAAGAACGATGAACCCTTCTGACTATAGCTCCTTACCACATTGGGTGAGAAACGAGAATATCCTTCAATTTTAGCTCCGCATACACAGACTCAACCATGTATGGAGAACCAAAAACCCGGATACGTAGCTGCGTCAATGCGGGACAGTTACACATCAGATGATATGAAGTACCATAATCGCATTTACACAAATCACACGAATAATACTCAGCACGTTGAATAGTAGCCATGTGATAATTGAGTTTGCTATGTCCAGTCAGAGCTCTGACCAGAATACTTCAATGATGCTTGGAAAAATGCAGTAGACACTTTGACATTTTCAGATTGAAATCTGGTAGAAATGCTTTTGTCTGAGCAAGCTGCGTCAGTAGCTGGCATGTTTGGATGCAGCCCAAGAACGTATCTTGTGCGTTATCCAACTAGTTGAAAGTGGTAAAGCTGGTTCAGGACCAACGAAATCATTCGTTGCACCAGCTCTAGCCAACTCATCAGCCCATTCATTTCCAGTAATACCAGAATGGCCGGGTACCCATAAGAAGTAAACAGCATTTGAAATGCTGAGGTCTTCAATTTGAGTTCGACATGCGATCACTTGATTCGACCGTGAGTCATTCGAACTGAGTGCTTTTAAGGCTGCCTGACTGTCGGAACAAAAATAAATACGTTTACCACAGATCCTCTACTGAAGTGCCGATTGTACTCCACACAGAATTACGTAGATTTCTGCTTAGAACACAGTACAGTATCTACCAAGTGAATGAGACTGCTCCAGCCTCATTTCACGACAGTAGACACCAGCATCAGCACGATCATTCAACAGAGAACCGTCCGTATAACAAACTATGTGTTCATCAAGTTGTTGTTCCAGACAACCAGACAACCATTCCTAACGAAGAGGATAGCTCACATTGAATGTTTTAAAAGGAAAACTGCATGTGAGAGTTAGGTCACTAGGAGCGAGTAAATACTTATCCCACGTAACCATTTGAGACTACAAGCGAGTGTGGCTGGTAGCATAATCTAATGGGTTACTGTTCCAAAGCCCTGTGACCTTAAGACGGTATACACAAGATAATGCTTCTTGTTTTAGGAACACATGTAGTGGATTAATACACAGTAGCGCCTCTAGAGCAGCATTAGGAGTTGTCGTGAATGCTCCTGTCATCGCCATTAGGACCATCCTTTGGAGATGATTTAGCTTTGACTGAACTGTCGCGACTTCTCCTTTCTGCCACCATACAAGACATCCATATGCTAAAATTGGTCTAACAATAGTTGTGTAGATCCAATGAATATATCTGGGTTTGAGTCCCCATGATTTTCCAAAAGCTCGTCTGCATTGGCCGAAAGCCATGCAAGCTCTCTTAATCCTGAAGTCAATGTGAGCAGACCAATTTAGTTCTGAGTCAAGAATAACCCCGACGTATTTAACTTGATCGACCACAGTGACCTCTGAACCGAAGAACTATAACGGACGAGCTCCTGTAATTATCCTACGATGAGTGAAATGCACCATTGATGTTTTGCCCGGATTTACAGATAATCCAACCTGACAACACCATTGTTCAACAGATCGCAGGGCTTGCTGCATTAAATCAAAGAGAGTGTTAATGCTTATACCGGTCATCAATATATGATAATCGTCGGCAAAACCATAAGTCGGAAATCCAAGGTTATTAAGTTTCCTTAACAAACCATCAGCGACTAGGTTCCATAAAAGTGGGGATAGTACACCACCTTGAGGAAAAACCCAAGATATTCCGTTCACGACTGCAATGTTTAACCTCCTGCAGCCATTCAGCCATCGGCACGGAAATACACCTTGACTTAGGAGTTCCTATTTTTGTGGCTTTTTACGACATGGAACAGGAAACCAGTGGATCAATTCTTGGTAAAAAATAATTCCGCCGGATGCCACACGGCTTACCTGTTTGGTGGACTTATACCACCGGTACAGGTGGACCGTAGCGTTATTCTTAGCCAGTTGGGAAACCGCTACCGACACTACACGGCTATCTAGGCTGCTCAGAGAGGGAAGTTAACATTGATGGTCAACTTCCATGGATGGCCGAGCAGCCGGCCGTAATACCTTTTAGCCATCTGTGAGAAAATTGAGTGACATTATTTGTCACATACACACACATACACTGGTATTAGCGGTATCTGGCGAATCAATCGATAAAGTCGAATTGCTGGTATCGGAGTCAATAGATACTGTCGCAAGATGGATAAATGAAGTGAGGCTGCAGATAGCCAATCACAAGACAGAAGTGCTCGTAGTCAGTAACCGCAAAGCAGTCCAAATGCGGGAGATCACGATCGGGGAGGAGAGAATTTCATCGCAACGCGCTTTGGAACACTTGGGTCGACGACAGCCTAAACTTTAACGCGCACGTCGACTATGCCTGCGGAAAGACGGCGAAGGCGGTTAATACAGTAGCGAGGATTATGCCAAACGTGGGCGGTCCAAGATGTAGTGAGAGGCGCCTCTTGGCAAACGTTGCAACCTCAATACTTAGGTATGGAGTGCCAGCCTGGGCTGCGGTGCTAAAAACTAAGAGAACCCGTGGAAAGCTGAACAGTGCATTCCGGATCATGGCTATGAGAGTTACGAGTGGCTAAAGAACAATCTCGTCGGAGGCTGTATGCGTTATCGCTGGGATGATGCCCATCCGCATCATCCTAGAAGAAGACGTCGAGTGCTACCGGCGGAGGAACGCTAGGAATGCGAGAGCAGCTACTAGAACGGACTCGATGGCGAAGTGGCAACAAGAGTGGGACGATGCGGCGAACTGGAGGTGGTCCCACCGACTGTTACCAAACGTGTCGGCAGGAAGCATGGAGACGTAAACTTCCAGCTGACGCAGTTTTCTATTCGGGCATGGCTGTTTCCGGAAGTATCTGTTTCGGTTTGGTCACGCGTCTTCCCCTTTTTGCCCGGCGTGTGTGAACGTGGAGGAAACACCGACGTACGTCGTCTTTGAATGCCCTAGGTTCGCGGAGATACGCAGCGATATGTGCGGCGTGACAGTCGACAACATTGTCGAGGAGATGTGTCACGACGAAGACACGTGACAGGTTGTTGACAGGGCAGTAACGGGGATGATGTGCGCGCTGCAGAGAAAGTGGCGCAAAGACCAGAGAGCGCCCTACAGTGATCCTGGTAGGAATGATCCACCGCCGGGGACATGACTGAGTCGTCCGTAGCAACACATATTGGAGCGCAGAGCAACAGGCAGCCGCGACCACCGGCCGCTAAAGGACCAGCGAACAAGCGTCGGTTCGGGAGTTTTACAGTCGTCGGGGAACTTTTCCGTCGGTGTAGTCTAAATTTAGATGAGTAAATTGCGACGTAGCACCGGTATGGATCTTCTGAGCACCAGTGAACCGGAAGCCTTCCTCCAACCGAAATCACTGGAGCCAGTCAGGCATCCTGCCGATCGATCCGTTCACGGATATCGGAAGCGATGGTTACGGAAGAACTTCTATCGTCGGGTAATTCTTCGTCGGGGTAGGATAGATCCTTCATCGGGGACTAGCCGAGTAGAAGCCACAGCACCAAAGTCGAGTCGTCGGGGCGCCAGTCAACCGGAAGCCAGGCTCCATCCGGAATCACCGGATCGACCTCGGCACTCATTCGAGTGTCCCGCGTGGCGAAAAACGAGATTCGGTGTCGGGAGGGAGCTCTCCGTCGGTGTAGTCTAGATCCTTCGATGGGGATTAGATGAGTAGATTGCGACGCAGCTCTGGTGTGGATCGTCGGGTCACCAATGAACCGGAAGTCATCCTTCAACCGGAATCACTGGACCGACACAAGCACCCTGCCGTTCGAACCGTTCACGGGTTTCGGGAACGTCGGTCCGGGGAAACTTCCATCGTCGAGGAACTTTTCCGTCGGTGTAGGCTAGATCCAACATCGGGCGTTAGCAGAGTAGTTCGCGACGTAGACCAGTCCAGGGTAGTCCCCCCTGCCGAAGTAATACCTTATGGTAGTCCCGGCCGGAAGAAGGGAACGAAGCTTAGGGGGTGGTTTAGCTCGGGTTCGACTCCCACATAAAAGTTCACTTATGTGTAGATAGCTTGATGATCCGGCGATTTCACCTCCTATATGATGATCCGGCGATTTCACCTCCTATTAAAAAAAGTCGGGTGGGTAATGCCAGAGTCATAGCTGGATGCCGTGAATACGAATAAAACTGACATGTTCCTTAACACTTCCGAGTATCAATTAGTTCATCAATTGTATGAATTATGCAAGCATTCCCCTTTTTCACATTTTTCGCAAAAACAAAGAAGGCTTCAGTTGATCTCGATTACTGTGAATTTCACACAGCGAAAAGTGCACAAATCTAACCAAACTGTTCTAGATTTGCACTAAACTGAGGATATTTACCTTCGATTTGCGAACAACAAATCCTAATAGTTCTTTAAAAAACTTTTAGAGCCATTAGAACGGCTGATTTTGTATCATGCTCTCCACCGCTGTTCTCTTTTCGTTGTTTTTTCACCAATGCATACGACTGGCAGCTTTGATACTCGTTTATACAAAACATTTCAGGAAAAGTTTTATTTTGAATTATTTGAGATGTCAAAATTATGTCACACAACTTTTAGAGCCATTAGAACGGCTGATTTTGTATCATGCTCTCCACCGCTGTTCTCTTTTCGTTGTTTTTTCACCAATGCATACGACTGGCAGCTTTGATACTCGTTTATACAAAACATTTCAGGAAAAGTTTTATTTTGAATTATTTGAGATGTCAAAATTATGTCACACAACTGAAGATTGATGTCACACAACTGAAAATTTTATCATAAAATGGTGATCATATTTCCGATGGCATGTAGCAAAAATAATGTTGATTCGTTAGATACAACAAGAGATATTCACGATCAAAAACTTATCACTCTCTCAGAAGGTAAATTTTGAAAAAGCACCCCATAGTAAAGAAAGTCGTATTCACGACAAAAAACACACAGACATTTTGTGATCTCGACGAACTGAATCGAATGGTATATGATACTCGGCCTTCCGGGCCTCGGTTGTAAAGTCGGTTTTCACAGCGATTGCATAGCCTTTCTATATAAGAAAGGCAAAAAGTCGGGTGAACAATGTCAGAGTCATAACTGGATGCCGTGAATACGAATAAAACTGACATACTTTTCCACATTCCACACTTCCATTCGGCAATTATAAAAGGATTTTGCTAATGAATTGAATGACGAAATTGACCGTGTTGAAACAACATGCACAATTATGTCTCCTTCATATTAGTCAATGAAAAATTTTCATGTTTTGTTACTATCCGTAGCTAGTCACCCCTTATTCAGTAATTCGGTTAACTGTAAAAATTGGTATCCTGTAATTCGATCGAGTGATGGTTTTGTGTGGAAAACTCCTACTCAATCGAGATACAGAATGTAATCCTTCATACACGATCGAAATAATCCGATTCCGTTCGGCTGTAGTCCAACATATTTACCTAAAACATTGCACAAGATACCAAATCGATCAAATCCACCGATTCTGAAATATATACTATAATTATTGAATATTTTTAAGGGATTTTCTCAAAAGTAAGTCCATACCAAAAATGACAAACTTACTCTGCAAATTGTCTCTTTTGATCATAAGGAATGCAAAAAGCCAAATAAAAAATACAAGAAAAAAACGACTTTCGATTTAGTACGGAATTGCTAAAAACTAAAGCTGCCATTCACCTTACCGGACACAATTCCCATTAGCAGCGTGGATGCGACCCCGTAGAAGGCAAATATTGAACTTAAAAAAAACGATGAACTTCAAAGCGACCTGGTTCCTACCGTCACGAAAGATGCTTTCGCTAATTGCTTGTAATTTTTCGTTTAAAATGAAATGCAAGACACTTCCCAAGCCCCGACTTGTATTGACAATTCGTTCTCATTACCTCGAGGGGCAAACAGACAGTAATATTCGATGGCTCGGTGCATCGCTGATCCTCCTGCCAGTCAACCCAATTAGCGCCGCTCGATTTCAAGCTCTCTCTCTCTCCTCTTACTGGTGCTTGATGCTGCCAGTTGTTTGCCGACTTAATTTTCCAATTTAAATGTATTTGGTGTGTCGTTCATTTATTAATTGCTGAAGCGCCACCTTCAACAACTGCACGTACGACAGGAGCAGCAGTAGCAGCATCAGTCGAATATTCTCCCTCTGAAGTGATGCCTCCTGGTAAACAAAAGCCTGTACTACTAAATGATGAGTGTCAAATATGGCGCCATCGCGACGACAACGACGACGACGACGACGATGATTGCGGCGATGGCAACGAGAAAACTGAGCCTGTTAAAGAATCACGGGCATTGTTCGCGACCAACACAGGATAATTATTCATTGGCAAATAAAAAGAGAGCGAGCGGACCGCCGGAAACAGACGGCTCCGAATGAGGAGATGAATGCTGCTATGGTGATGGTGGCGGAGGTGGTTTGTGGGGGAAGATGTATGCTACAATGAGAACAGCCTTAATTAAGCTCTGTCCGCTGTGTCCGCCTTTCCAACAACCCCCCCCCCCCCCCCCCCCGCGTCCTTGTCCTTGTCCTTGCCACAGTTCCATCGTATGTCGTCGATCAGGACACGCTCTCGGTGCTTCGTGGAGCGGAATATGCTGAGCAGAGATTTTCACCCTCCTCCCTTCGCACTGTACGGTTTTTTTTTCAATTGGTACATTGGCAGTGTCCTCTCTCTCTACATCTCGCTCGTTCTCTCGGGTTGCTTGCTTACCACATTCATTTTAAACTTAATGTTACAGATTCTACGCGAAGTCGGCTCCGGCTCAACACTTTGCGGTCTCATTAGTTCACTGCAGCCGCCGGCTGTTTATTCCACCCGCAACCGGATTTTGTCGAACAGCAAAAAAAAAAAGTGCGAGCGTGTGAGAATGTACTGAAACTATTTGCCAACTATTTCCCGGGGGGAAGAGGGGTTGGTTTCGCCGGGATCGCGCCCACGAATTGCCTTATTTTCGGCTCGGTAGTCTAGCAAAAAAAAGTAAACTTTCCTCCCGTTCAGGCGTTCCAATGGCTAATGAGGTTTCACATCAGATGTTAAGTTTTCCACTTCCCCGAATCTCAGCAGGTACTAATGACGTCAGTGCTCGAGAGAGAGAGAATATGCCACGCAACTTCAAACCGAATGCTGTAAGGCGGCCATACACACCTTCCACCTTTGGGGCAATTTACCATGCCAAGGTTGCTTGTGTTCCGCAAATTACGTGGCAAAGTCGGAGGAGTCGGAGTAGTCGGAGGAGTCCATCTCGGTAAGCTCGGCAAGTCTCCCGGCGAAGCGTTTCTTCACCCCGGCACCCACGACTGTCCGGGTTTAATAATGGGGCCTCTGGTTTGCGGTTCACTCTGTTGCGGATTCGGTTGCATCCTGGTTGGCGCTAGTTTCAACCCCATTGTTGCTAATCCTTTTCTTTGCGGTCTCCCCTTTTGCTAGTGTCGGATGTCTACTTCAGCCGGAAAATAAGAGAACGCCAACACACACACACACATACATAGCGTCACCACAAAAACAAGTAACCGCCACTTCACTGACAGGATTTAGCAGTCCGTAATAAGGCATACGTTTGATGGAATGTGAGCCGGAAAGCTCTCGTATGGGCGTAGTATCCGGTGTTCACCGGGTTACCGCGGGGGTACGAATTAATCAAACATAAGACGGTCATATGATCGGTTGGCCGGAGCGGGAGGGGACCGGAGGGAAATTCATGAACACGCATTCAATTTTGATGATTGAGCGAACGGAGTCCATTTTTCTTCGGTACTATTTCCCGATGACGGAACACACTGAGATGACATGTGTCACCAGCGCCCAGGAATCGGGAAGGAATATGATACGGGTTTGTCCTGAGAGATCCTTAGCGTGAGAGCTGAGGTGCTATTTAGGGATTGGTTTCATGTTCAGTCACCGCCGGACCGCGGAGACTGAAATGAGGTGGTTGATATTTGATCATGTTGGGGGGTGGAGAAAGTATTTTGTCTTAAGATGAACTCTTTTCGGTGTAGAAAAAAAACCCTTTTACACCGTCGGTGGTGAAGAATTCGGATATTACCCGAAAATCCGTGGTAAGGAAAAAGTTTAATAATTAAGAGTAAAAATTTAATTTCTGTGCAACTTGATTAGACTCCAGCAAAAAAAAGACATTTGCACAGTCCCTTTTCCCGCAGTTCACACATACAAATAAGTCCAGTATATGAAAACTAGTGATGCCACTAATACAATACTTTCAGGATTGTACTTATTATCAAATGTTAAATGGACATTTGCACGATAAAATGCGATAATTTTTCCACTGTCACTGCAACAATTTAGTTGCAGAAACTGTTTTAGAATTGCTCAAAATTTCAACCTGGCATCCCTGGTGAGCACGGCATATGCCATTTGTACTAATATCGGTGTGTGAGCAAAAAGTTCCTGTCTAAATTGTTAACAGTTCGGCTGAAAAGTTCGTATCGTTTAATAGAAACACACATTTTTTTGCCAAAATTCGTTTTTAGTATTCAACATAATTGCCATCAGAGGTGATACAGCGATTATAGCGATCTTCCAACTTTTCGATACCATTTTTGTAGTACGATTTGTCCTTTACCTCAAAATAGGCCTCAGTTTCGTCGATTACCTCTTCATTGCTTCTAAATTTTTTACCAGCGAGCATTCTCTTGAGGTCTGAGAACAGGAAAAAGTCACTGGGGGCCAAATCTGGAGAATACGGTGGATGAGGGAGCAATTCGAAGCCCAATTCGTTCAATTTCAGCATGGTTTTCGTTGTTGTTTTTGATCGATTAGGAGCTTACGCGGCACCCATTTTGCACAAAACTTTCTCATATCCAAATATTCGTGAATAATATGTCCAACACGTTTCTTTGATATCTTTAGGGTGTCAGCTATCTCGATCAACTTCACTTTACGGTCATTGAAAATCATTTTGTGGATTTTTTTCACGTTTTCATCGGTAACAGCCTCTTTTGGACGTCCACTGCGTTCATCGTCTTCGGTGCTCATATGACCAGTACGAAATTCTGCAAACCACTTACGAATTGTTGCTTCACCCGGTGCAGAGTCTGGATAACACTCATCAAGCCATTTTTTGGTATCGGCGGCACTTTTTTTCATCAAAAAGTAGTGTTTCATCAACACACGAAATTCCTTTTTTTCCATTTTTTTCACAATAACAAAAGTAGCTACACTTAAAATGCAATATCTCACAAACTAATAATCAGACAGCTGTCAAATTTTTACACGTATCTTTTGAAGGTTGGTACTAACTGAAAATGGTATGGATTTAATTCTAGTGGCGCCCTCTCATAGAAACGATACGAACTTTTCAGCCGATCTGTTAGAGTCATAACATAACATTCATAACATTGGCAATAACAGGTGTATAATTATTGCGTTTGAGTTTGAAAAATTTCGATTGCTTATTTTGAACTCGACTAGTTTTGAAGTTCCAAGACCTCCTGCACGTCCAAGTGCATTAGATTTATCTCTTTGCTCGACTTTAATTCGACTAGATTGCAACTGGAAAGTATTTCCTGATTTACAAGGTAGTGATCATTTACCAACCATCATCTCAATTAGCAGTAACAAAGGCATTGCTGATTCAGTTAATATTCCATATGATTTGACAAATAGGTACAGAATAGGTGCAGAAAGCACAAGACAAGTACAGAAAGCTCAGTTCGTGCTCGCATCTCACACGACACAGTCGAAAATCATTTACGGTCGAAAATCATTTACGGTCGAAACAACAGAAACAAAGACAATACAGTACAGTGAACAATAGAGTATACGGAATGGTCAAATACGATTTAACAAAGCCTGAATCTTGCCCTACAAGACCAAATTCAATTTGTATAGATTTCAAGCGTTGCAAAGTTAGACCAGCAGCAAATGAAATTGAAATCTTACTTGAAGAACAAATGCATCTAGACGCTAATAAAGTAAGTGAGATTCTATTCAACAAGGCGTCTAACTGTGTGTACATTATGTTTAAACGTGAAAGAGATGCAATTGCATTCGCTTCGATTAACAACGAGATGCACAGTGTTGAGTGTGATAACATTACATACGAAATCCCTGTGCACATGGTGGACAATGCCATAGAAGTACGCGTGCATGACCTCCCCCCGCAGGTCACCGATCAGTACGGTGAAATCCTTTCCATCGAAAGGGAAGTATGGCGGAATTTTTTCCCCGGCATCCGGAATGGCGTGCGAGTGGTACGTATGCAACTACGTAAGGCTATTCCATCTTACATCAATTGTGGTCAAGGTGGGACACATCCGTGTAAAACGCTGATTACCTATGAAAATCAGCTGGTTACATGCCAGTTTTGTGAACAACCTGCACACTACGGTAAACCTTGCACCGAAACTGCGAAAAGGACATCAACCAACCAAAGACAAGGTCAACCGTTCAACAATGGAAACTAGTGAGCTCAGTACTCCCGTTTCACCATCAAACCAACCAGCAACTGCAACCAATGTACAACAAGGCGCATCTACAGCAACTAGCAACGAGCTCAAGACTGCGAACATCAAGGAAAACGAAAAGAAGACGGAAATCAACAACAAAACCATCGATGCGGCAATGGATGACGTGACGAGTCACGAACAAAGTGACCCTCAACCCTCGCAGGAGGGAAATGGAAGCTCCTCTCCTCCTAGAAAAAGAGTGACAACGAGATCCACTTAAAAAAATGAAGGTACAGGAATAAGTACAAGAACAGGTGCAGAAAGTATAGAAACAGGAACAGACACAGAGCGTACAGGATCAAGTACAGAGAGTACAAAAGGGTGAATAGAGTACTGGAACAGAAACAGGAAGTATAGTGAACAAATGCAGAAAGCATTTAAACAAGAACAGTACAGGAATAAATACAGCAAGTACAGAAAGTACAGGAACAAGTGTAAAACGAAGCTAAAAGTTAAGTTAATGGCAACTATTCGGGAGGCAACAGTTTTATCCGTCAAATTCAAAGGTTAAGTAATGGTTTTATTCACCGCATTCCAATGGTACCCGTTGATATGTCGTTTGAATTTAAGTTTCTTCAAATTTTCCATCCGCTTGACAATCGTTAACAGTTTGTGGTGTGAATTTGGAGTTTTCAAACTTTTCACAGTTCACATGTCGGAAAACTATCGGTTTCATATATTTTTAGCGAAAATGGAAAAACAAAAAATGTTGTTTAATACAGCATTACGATAATTTCCGTTCAATATTCATTAAGACTGTATAAAAGTTTTTTTTTAATTTATTTATATTAACGAAGAAAAAATTCTCATTTCAGATGTGTTCACATTCGATTCGTGCCAGGCAATGAATTCGTGCCAGGCGATTGCAAGAAGACCGAAGACGATTGAAAATAGAGAATTGATATTGTTGCAACGTTGCTGGATGCTGCTGCAGTGCTAAAAAAATAGTTAAAAACCGCATTTTGAAAAAAGTGAATTTTATCATGCAGTCGAATTACCAGGTGTTTTGTCTTTTTCATATAGCAATACTATGCAATCAATCTTAAGGTTGATTTTAGAAATTAGAGTGAAATTTTACCTCAGATTCAAGAACGATCGATAAAACCAAACCAGTATAGTCGTCAACCTGCTCGAAATCGTCACCATTTATCGTTACCAGGTGTGCCAGTTAGTAGTGTGATTTTTTTTTTTAATTGAAATACATGTTAATTGAAAGTAATCGGTTCAAGATATTTCTTTGTTTGACCGGGTTTTAATCTAATTATGGTGAGATCAGTTCGTGAGACTCAGTTCGCTTTCTATCTTCGTATCAGACTCAGTCGATATAAAAACCGCTTACGGCCGGAATGTCAGAAACAAAGAAAATAGAAGGGGCTATGAACAATAAGACGATCTCGAAATGAGTAAGCCTAGTGAACAAAAGAAACTGATACCACGGCGAAAAAAATACAATCGCTGTGGACTACAACCAGTGTAAAATTCGACCTTCGACACAGAAATTTGAAACTTTCCTTCAGGAGCAGATGATTCAGCTCAACGAATACGATAAAAGGTATTCGATGCGGGAGACGTATTGATTCTTCTATATAACACTAAATAACTAAAGGTCCGTCCGATGCACCTTGTTGCATTTTTCAGTCCAATGGGTATGTTTCCGTCATCGTCTTAATGTTATGAGTCACAATATAAACTTGGTCAGTGAAGTCAAAAAATCCTTTTCATCATAGGAAAACGCGCTCAACTCAATAAAAAAGCATCTGTAGTTCATTGTCCGATACCGTTTTTGGCATCGTTCGTAACGATAACAATATTCAGCAGCAAAAACACCCTTGTTGAACATGAAAGCGATATTAAAGAAACATTAGATATTTTCTACCATTGGAATTGTGGCATCTGCATTAATGCAATACTCATACAGAACCATAATCTGTTAGATCAGCTAGAGAATTGCCTTTGTGTGTCATTCCCTCTGAAAAACGTTGCAATATTCAGCGCAGAGGTTTTGCATAGATTACTAGCCAGACTGAAAATTAAAATGCAATGTGAAAGAATAACTAATGGGCAAAAAAAGAGTATGTATTTCAAAATAAATTATGAAATTTTTTGAAGCCGTTATTCACTGTTAACGTGTAATGACGCAAACATTTCAAATGAGCCTTTCTATTCTGTCAAATTCCACAAAAGGAATGTTATACCATGACTTTGCTTTGCAATTTCGCATGATTTCTCTAGAAAAACATTCGAGATTTTGCTTAACCTAAAGGAAAATGGACTATTGTTGAATTGTATTCGGAACCGACTTCCGGTTACGGAAAACAGGGTGATGAGTTTGAAAAATTCCTGCCGTCTTTGAATCGGGAATATCGTAAAATACGATCCAAAACACCAAAAAGTAACTTTCCACTGTCACTCGAAATGGTACCATTAAACCATTAAATGAGGTTTTACTGTTGCAATAAACGAATACACAACACAATAATCAATGAAGATGAAGATTACTTATTTGACGGTCTCGTTGGCCCCGCCTTACTGATTGTAAACCTATAATGACGAAAACATTTAATGAGCACTTTTATTAAACTAGCGTCAGTATTAATTCAATTTCTCACCATGTGCTGTTCTGCACTGAATCGTTTTTTGCTCTATAGAAAGGTAATAGAATTACTGGAGAACGCGACTTTCGAACGGAGCCTCAGAAAACCATAGTGTTATATACCACTCAACTCAGCTCGACGAGATAATAAAGTGTATCTGTGTATGTGCATCAACCGACAAAACGCGTTGTTCTTTCACCGCTCAATTTTCTCAGAGATGGCTTAGCCGATTTCTACAAGTCTAGGCTAGGTTTGAAAGCTACCGTAAAATCATGGATCAATTTCGAAGAACAATTTTTTTTCAACGAATTTCGATAAACTTAGGCTTATTTGAAAGTTAACAATGTCCATCAAATAGCGAACATTTCCGGAACGGGAGATGTAATGTTATAACCGACAAATCCCAGTGTTTTTCAATGCAAAAAAGCTTCTCAGAAACGATTTCAGAATACTTAGACTAGTTTGAAAGCTACTATTACGTTATTTGATAAGCTCACAATACTAATCGCCGAGGATAGAACCTTATAAATGTTTTAATAAGACCAGTGCTGGAAACGGTCCCTTCACGTGACAGTTTTAAGTGAAATTCCTAAGTTGGTACCTAAAACTGTAGATGTTTGCTTTGAATGTCGTGTGCTGAAGATTTTCATGTTGCCTACTATCCGGGCAGTCACACATGAATGTCGCGCGAACCGTACAGATGAAAGTCGCATGTGACAGTCATGAGCGATCGCTTCATGAATGTAGTGGCGACAGTCTTACTCGTATTTGGCGATGAATATAACGAAAGAATGATAGTCATCAATAGAATCGGTTACATTTTCAGTTGGGAGTCAATTTCATTGCTGGTAATTAACTTTCATGAAGAAATTCAAAACGGATTCATTAGTGGCTGTTTTCATCTCGATACTGTTCCACGAAATGGTCAAATTTCATACCATTATTGTGAAAGGAGAATGTCAATGTCAATAAAAAATCGCGTGTTAGTGTTGTCAATCAACGAAGATTAACAATTTGAAAAAAAATTCAAACATGATTTGAATGGAAAAGGAAGTGAATATCGATCGAAAATCACAACATTTAAACATTTACTAGATGCATAGGGTTGCCAACCAGTGCATATTTTAAATTTTTGAAAAAAAATTAACACTAAAATTGATTGAAAAAGCAAGATCTCAAATTTTCAATACAAAATTTTTTAGCTTATGTGCATTGTTCGATATATAATATTATATAATATTTTTGGAAAGATACTGACCAGTATATATCATAAAAGCATGTTCTAAGTGGTTTCAATATCTAAGATGGCGACTTTCGGTTCATCGATATTCGTTACAAACCAACAAAACTTGGATATTTGTATTTGAAGCCCATTTGGGTATTTGTCGGTTTCGGGTACAGAAAAAATATGTTTGCTGGGTAAAAATATGGTCGGGTTTCGGGTTTATTTTCAGGTTTCGGAACTTATTGTGAGTGCGAGCGGGTACGGATAAAGATTTAAATTTTTTATCGGGTAAGGGTCGGGTTCGGGTTTGGAAGAAAAATTTATCTCGAGCTTGGCTAAAAGTTTTTCATTTTAGATCGGGTTCGGGTTTGAAAAATTGATTGAAATCTTTAGTTTGTACCGGAAATATTCTTTAAAGTGAAAATTTTTAAATACATCGTATAAACTACGCACATTTACGAAACTAACTCCAATACTATACAAAAATTTGTCGTTCAGTTACTTAATCACCTACATAGGAGTGAAGTTGAGTTTAAACAACCGTTCGAAGTGTACATGTCCGGTAAACTTTACGTAGGAATCACTAAATCGATACTTCCCTGGGTAGCTCACTGGCAGAGCAGTTCCACGGAATAACGAACCGTTCCCGTAAGATTTCTAAGTTTGATAGAGGCTGTACGTCACTACAAAAAATGTAAAATAAACTGGAATGTAAAGTGAACAATTCCGGTCCCGACTCCCAACTTATAACATATCTACTTAAATACAATGCAAATTGAAACTTTAAATCGATCTGGTTTTAGTGTCACAAATTACCCATTTTTTTTTGTTTCAAGTTATGAAATAGGAATTTATTTCAGAATTCCAGTTAATTTGAAAAAAATAATTTTAAATTGATTCCAGAAGAGATACTTTTCTTTGCATGAGAATGCATGTATGCAGAAGTCAATTTCTTACCGTTGAAACTTTTTTACACCGTAAATGGAGATAGTTCGTAAAAAAAGTTTACGTTATTTGGGATTTGGTTCGTAAAAAAGTTTTGTGTAATGAATGTGCAAACCCCCAATCACATGGCCATTTTCGGAACGGATGTGATAAGTGGGTGCAAGAAAATTATGTTTGGGGTCGGTTCAAAATCCAAGATGGCGACTTTCGGTTTGTCGGTATTCCCTAAAAACCTTTACAATGTGGGTATTTTCGGAACGAGATTGATGACTAGATGACGGAAAACGATGTTTGAAGTAGTTCGGAATTCCAGGATGGCGACTTCCGGTTTATCAATATTCCTAAAAACCTTTACAATGTGGGTATTTTCGAACCAGAATTGATGAGTAGTTGACGGAAAACGATGTTTGAAGTGGTTTGGAAATCCAAGATGGCGACTTCCGGTTTATCTATATTCCTAGAAACCCTTACTATTTGTGTATTTTCGAACCGGAATTAATGAGTAGTTGACGGAAAACGATGTTTGAAGTGGTTTGTGAATCCAAGATGGCGACTTCCGGTTTGTCGGTATTCCTTAAAAACCTTTACAATGTGGGTATTTTCGGAACGGGATTGATGGGAAGTTGACGGAAAACGATTTTTGAAGTGGTTTGTAAATCCAAGATGGCGACTTCCGGTTTATCAATTTTCCTAAAAACCCTTACAATGTGGGTATTTTCGAAACGGAATTGATGAGTAGATGACGGAAAACGATGTTTGAAGTGATTAGTTACGGTTTTAAATTTCGACATTCTAAAATATTATATTCAGTCGAGAAGATTGCTTTATTAGGAAGAAGAGATTGCCATACTGAAGAGGTGTACATTGTTTCATCCGATTCGGAGAAAGTCGTTCCTGCCAGTTTATCTGCTATTTATTTCTGGAATTGCTCATAAATGTTAAAAATTTAGTGTTATGTTGTTGTCTAACTGACTCTTACCACTTGAGCCAAATAATATCCCTTTTTCTCAATGGCTTACAAAATGTTAAATCATATTCCGACATGAGATTTTGACAGGTTTAAATAAAAACAAATGAGTCGTGATGAGAGTAACAGTACTTTTTTCGACTTTATCACGTACACTAAAACAACTGAAATTATAAGTGTAACACTGAAAATAAAAAAATGAAAAACACGGTCATTGATTTGAAACCAAATTTTAATGTTTGTGGTTGCTTCCATATCTTCCATCTAATATAGATTGAAACTTTCAGTTGTTCAATAAAATATTGAAAGCATACAATATAACTATAACAATATAAAATTATTATAGCTGTTCAGACGTCTTCTTGTTATGATCATTTCGAAAATATAGTACAATATTCAAACAATAATGATTAGCAGGAAACACCTTTGTCAGAAGCATAACTTTTTTTTAAACGATATATAATCATATCGAAATGATCGTCAAAGAAAACCGATACAACTGAACTCACCATTTTGATTTTTGAATTGCTTTCAAACATAATTTCCCGGTATATACTCATCGAACCCGTTCCGAAAATACCCACATTGTAAAGGTTTTTGAGGAATATCGTCGAACCGGAAGACGCCATCTTGGATTTCCGAACCACTTCAAACATCGTTTTCCGTCATCTACTCATCGATTCCGGTCCGAAAATACCCATATTGTAGTAATTTCCATGGAACCGGAAATTGTTTTCATTGGATGCAAAAACCTCTTTCTACGAAGTTGGTTACGTTATTTTTGATTTGGTTCGTGAAAAGAGTTACGTAAAAAGAGGTAACGTAAATAAAAGTGTTCGTAAACGGAGGTTTGGGTGTATTCTTCAGTATACTCTCCATCTAGAGCGATACACTTTACCCATCAGCTCTCCAATATTTTGATACCCTTCGAAAAAAAAATATTTGTCAAGCTCTTTAAAATAGGCTTCGGTTTCTGCAATGCCCTCAGCATTCGACGAAAAAAATTTTCCCAGTTGAAACCTTTTCTGGTTTGGAAAAAGATAATAGTCGCTGGGGGCCCGGTCTGGAAAATACGGGGGATGCTGGACCAATTCGTACCGTAAATCATTCAATTTTACCGTTGCGTTTTTTTCCATAGCTTTATGAAAACTAGAACTCGGCTGACACGATCAGGTGCTAAGTGGATAGTATCTAGAGGCTTGTTCTCAACAAAAATATTCACGTCTTTTCAGTGAGAGGCCCGGGACTTTCCATTCATTGCAGAAAGTTCTAGAAGTAAGAAGTTTTTCTATCAAATTCGGAGAACAATTTTTTTGTCATCCGAAACTACAAATGAAAATCAAATAAGTTAATGAATAATCAAAGGCATTGAAGATGAAATTTCATGATGGAACGCAATATTACTTGAAATTCGACTTAAAAATACTATTTAACTAAAGCTTCTTAAAAACAATATAAATGAAACGTTGGAAATTATTTCCGTTTTTCCAACCTAAGCACAAGTTCAATCGATTGCCGGCTTTACTCGTTCAAGCCACGAATATACTTAATGAGAGATACTTTCTTCAGAACTCAACCGGAAACCTTTTCACTATCCCATTCGCTTTCGAAAATGGCCTCAAATCCTCTTCATTAGTATCAAAAATGAACCCCGTTCGGCGAATCGTCATCTGCCTATCTGCATCCTAAGCAACATCAAAGGTAACCAAGGTTGGGGTTGCGATGGGGCTATTGGTGGTAAAAAAGCTTCTTTTGAATAATCGAAAGGGTTCATTTTATGGCAAAAGAGCGAACAGGCAAAATCCGAAAAGTAATAACAAACCAACCAACCAACGAATGGCCAATGAGGCGAATGCTGGTTACCTTTACAGAGCGGGCGAAAAGAGAAACAAAAGCTTCCCAAAATCACTGATCCGAATTACAATGTGCCTCGGCTGGAATTTTCTCGGGCTCCGGCTCCGGTCATCAATCTCTCACTCACCTAAATATCGAAAGGTAGATCGATTTGCCCAGTTCTCTACGGTGAGAAGAGAATTTGCATCGAGCAGGAGGATTTCGTCCGGTTGTTGGCCCGAAATGTTACGGAACCAGTTGAGCAGGTGTATTTGGCTTTGAGCGGCCCGAAAAGATTCATTTGATGGGAAATTTCTCGAATAAAAAAAAAGAAATTGGAAGAAGAAAATCTGTGAACTAAAAACAGGATCACCAGAGGCTGCTGCTGCTGCTGCAAACAGAATGAAAAATCATGAGGGGATGAGGGGGTAGGGCACCGGGGATTGACCGAGAACCGTGGCTCCCCGGGGAAGTAAAGGTGGTTATTGTGGAATTCTGGTAGGGCATCGAAGCCAGGCTCGAAACTTTTTGATTGATGAGATGTAAAGTTTCGGCTTCTGTAGACTCTGTGCCGAAAGTTGGATGAATTGCTTGAACACGGTCCGGATATTAGAAAGAGGATTTCAGTTTGCCAATTGCGTCACTTCTGGCTGTTGTTGTCGTTGTTTTAGCTACTGCTGGTCAACGACGGAACTTCGTTATAGGCAATTCAAATTCCGGTGGTTTTTCGAATCTACGCTTGACATTCCTTCGCGCTTCTCAGAGTACCGCCCCCACTCCGCCCACTTCCACGCACACGCCCGATGCTGATTCATGGATCCAATTACCCCCGTCAAACTAACGAGACCTGTCGGTAGCACTTTTCTATCATTAATTTTTTCGACGACCCAACGCTAATTACGGTTAGCGAGAAGCGTTAAGTGAAACGTCAATTGGCTGCGGTGAGAACACGAATATCTTCATCGGGCGGTCCGACTCCAATCCGATGCTGCATGGCTTGGCATGTGCACGTAGGGGGCGAACGGAGGGGATGCGGATGGAGCAGGCGGAAGTAGGGGCCGGACCATAATTGCGTAGAAGACGACGATGACGACGACGGCGATGACGAAAAACCCGAAAAGCGCGAGGAAATGATTTACCTCTGATTTTATCCGAGTGCGTTATTTTGACAGCAGGCGTGCAACTTCAATTTATCACTGCTCCACTCGTCACTCGTCGTGAAAGCGTGGGTGTGGGGTAAAAACAATGCTAAGTTCTTCGCTGCCTTCCTCGGAGATGGTTGGTCACTCATCAAAGACAGAAAAATTGATTCAAATGACACACATGTTGTAAGAAGATTCGTGAAATTCCAAAAGGTTTATCTGCATGAGTTGAGTTGAGTTTCTAGAATTCAAACCTTCTGCAGATTTTCGGAAAATGCTTAGAAATGCTGAGTAGCGTGGCAGTTCATCATGAACTGCTATGCACTGATGAGTCGAAGACGACACGTGAAATAAACAATAAAAACAGTCATGCGAGCTTCGGTTCTTGAAATTTTTAAATTTATTTTTTGTACATCATCTATTTATACCCGGCTTTAACCTAGTTGCAGTCGTCCGCCGGTTTGTTTAACTTTCATTTTCGTTCATAATATTATTCGATTTTTTTATTTCCACAGACTTAGATTTTCGGGTTTCTAAGCGGTTTTTGTTCTTTTTTATACTTTCGATTTTTTTATTTATCTGTTTGTCAATCTGTTTTTATTTCTGGGTCTTATTGTTTGCTGACTTTTTGGTATTCGATTTTTGTTTATTTTGAGTTTCTTAGTTTTCTGTTTTTTTGGGTTTACTTTCTACTTTGTTTCTAGGTGTGTGTGCGCTTTTTCTTAGTTCTCGTTTTTATTGTTTTGTTTATGGTTTCAGGTTTCTTGATTTTGAATTTGTTTTGGTTTACTAATTTGTTGGTGTACTGTTTTTTCAAGTTTGTTGGTTCATTGTTTTTTTCCTTGTTTTTTGATTTATTGAGTAATAAATCATCCCTTCATTCTTCTATAATCTCATTTCTTTTATGCTTACTTTACCCGTTTATTTGTTTAGTTATTTATTCGATTTGATTCGGATTTTGTTTGATTTCTATTAGATTTTTTTTTAGATTTTTTCGAGTTCTGTTCGACTTGCATTCAGTTTCATTTTTTGTTCCAATTTTTATTCAATTTCTAACCGATTTTATCAATTTTTTTAGTCTTTTAGTCGATTTTAAACGGTTGTTTTTCGATTTTTATTTGATTTTTATTCGATGTTCATAACTTATTTTTACAATTTCTTTTTCGAAATTTATTCCATTTCTATTCGATTTTTGTGCGAATTGCATTCGATTTTTATTCAATTTTCATTTCATTTTTGTTCTTATTTTACTCGATTTTTTTTCGGTCTTCATTCCATTTAAATTTAATTTTTATCCAATTTTCCTTCAATTTTTATTTGATTTCCATTTCGTTTTTGTACGATTCTTTTTCGATTGTTAATCCCTTTTTATTCGACGTTTGTTCGATTTTTATTCGATTCTTTTTCGATTCACATTCGATTTCTATTCGATTTGTTATCGATATATATTTTTTTTCTGATTTAGATTGACTTGATTTTTATTACTTATTTATCTATTCGAATTTCAATCGATTTTTGTGTGAATGTGTTTCCATTCAATTTTCATTGAAAATCGAATTTGAATTTTGTTCGATTTGTATTTCTAGTTTATTCGATTTTTATTTTATTTTTCTGTAATTGTTATTCGATTTTTATTCAATCCTTATTCGTTTTTTTCGATTTTGCTTCGATTTTTATGATTTTTATGCGATTTTCATCCGATTTTTATTCGATTTTTATTCGATTCAAATTCGATTTTGATTCGATTTTCGTTCAACTTTCATTCGAGTTTTATGCCATTTTTTATAACATTTTTATTCGATATTAATTCGGTTTTCATTCTATTATTTTTTTAATTTTTGTTCGATTATATTTGATTTTAATTCGATTTTCATTTTCAATTTTCATTTGATTTTTATTCGATTTTCATGCGATTTTTTTCGATTTTTATTCGCTTTTTATTTTATTTTCATTCGATTTTTGTCCCTGTTCTTGATTCTTATCCAGTTTTTTTATTTAGTATTCGTTTCATTTTTATACTATTCATTACATTCGATTTTTATTCGATATAGTCTTTGATTTTTATTCGATTTCTATTCGATTCGGATTTGATAATTTAAAATCGATTTTTTTTCTAAGTTTCATTCGAACTTAAATTTTTTATAATGTTTTGGTTATTTTATAGTTTTATGATTTTCTGGTTTTGTTCTATTTTTTGTTCAATTTCAGTATTTGATCTACTGGTTTGTCGATCCGTTTTTTGTGTTTTATTATTTTCTGGTTTTCGAATTTTTGTTTATTTTGGTTGTTTTCTTAGTTATTACTTTTTGAGTTTACATTTTACTTTGTTTCTGTATGTGTTTGTGTTTTTTTGTTGTTGTTTTGAGGTTTTTCGATTAAGTTTGTAGGTTCATTGAGTTTTTTTTGTTTGTTTATTGATCTAATGAGTGCTAAATCATCACGCCATTGCTTTATAACCCCATTGCTTTATTGATTTATTTTTTATTTCATTCATTCGATTCAGTAGAAATTTATTCGTTTTTTTCTTTTTTTAATTGATTTTTATTCGATTTTAATTCTACTTTTATTCGATTTTAGATCGATTTTCATTTGATTTTCATTAGATTTTTATTTGACTTTTGTTCGATGTTTTATTCGATATTCATTCGATTTTTATTTGATTTTCGTTCGAGTTTTGTTCGTTTTATTTTCGATTTTTATTTGATTTTCATAAGATTTTTATTCGACTTTTGTTCGATTTTTATTGGATTTTCATTCGATTTTTATTTGATTTTCGTTCGAGTTTTGTTCGTTTTGTTTTCGATTTTCATTCGGTTTTTATTCGATTCATAAATGAGTTTTATTTCTTTTTCTAATCGCTTTTTATTTGATTTTTATCATTGCATTCGATTTGCATTCAATTTTCTGTCGATATTTATTCGATTTACATATGATTTTCATTAAATTTTTATTTGATTGTTACTTTATTTTTATTAAATTTTTTTTTTTCGAATTATATTGAAATTCTATGCGTTTTATAATCGACTTTTAGATTTTAATCGAATTTTACTCTATTTTTATATGATTTCTATAATATTTTCTTAGATTTTTATTCGATATTTAATCGGGTTTTATCTCACTTTTTTCCACTTTTATTCCATTTTTATTTTTTTCGTCGAATTTTATGCGATTTTTATCTGATTTTTTTTTCGATTTTCGTATGATTTTATTCGATACTTTTCCGATTTTTATACATTTTGCAATCGATTTTTATTTGATTTTCATTCGATTTATTTTGAGTTTTTTCGATTTTCAATCGATTTTTATGCTATTTTAATTTTGTTTTTCATTAGATTTTTTTTCATCGATTTCCATTCAATTTCGATTTGATTTTCATTCGTATTTTCATTCGATTTTTTTTATTAGATTTTCATTCTATTTTTACTCCAATTTTGTACGATTTTTATTCGATACTCACTCAATTTTGATACGATTTCTATTTCAATTTTGTTAGATTTTTATTCGATTTCAAGTGATTTTATTTTAATTTTTCTTCGATTTTCAATCGATTTTAATTTGATTTCTATAATCGAATGAAAATCGTATGATTTTCATTTGATTTCGGCATAATTTATGTTCGATTTTAATTTAATTTTTTTAAATTTGTTATTCGTTTTAAATTCGTTGTTTATTTGATTTTTATTAGATTTTATTCGATTTATTTTTGATTTTCATTCAATTTTTATTCGATTTTTATACAATTTCTCTAAAATTTTCATTCGTTTCTAAATCTTTTTCAATTCGATTTATATTCGCTTTTTATTCGATTCTCAATTGATTTTTGTTCAGTTTTGATTCGATGCTTTTTCGATCTCTATTCTATTTTTATTCTATGTTCATTTGATTCTTATTCAACCTCTATTCTATCTTTATTCGATTTTTATTTGATGTTCAGTCGATTTTTGTTCGATTTTTATTCGGTGATTTCTATCCAGTTTTTATTTTATTTTATTCGATTCTCATTCAATTTTTATTCCATTTCTCTTCGATATTTATTATAATTTTTTTTTTCGGTTTTCATTCGATTTTTATTCGATATTCACTCCATTTTTATATGATTTTTATTCCAATTTTGTTCCATTTTTTCTCGATTTTTAAGTGATATTTTTTCAATTTTCATTCGATTTTGTATTCATTTTAATTCGGTTTTTATTCGATTTTCACTATAGTTTCATACGATTTTTATTTTTGGTGACTTTTATTCGGTTTTTAATCGATTTATATTCGAATTTAATTCAATTTTTATTCAATTTTTATTTAATTTTTATTCAAATTTTATTCTATTTCTCTTCAATTTCTATTCAATTTCTATTCGATTTTTATTATAATTTTTTTCGGTTATCATTTATGCCTATTTTATTCGATTTTTATTCGATTTTTATTCGATATTCACTTCATTTTCATATGATTTTTATTCCAATTTTGTTCCAATATAAATCGATTTTTAAGTGATTTTTATTTCAATTTTTTATTCGATTTTGAATCGATTTTTATTAGATTTTTATTCGGTTTTTATTCGATTTATATTCGATTCTCATTCAATTTTTATTCAATTTTATTCACTTTTGATTCAATTTTTATTCAAGTTTTATTCAATTTCTATTCAATTTTTAATCCATATTTAATTTGTTCCATTTTCAATTCGATTTTTATTCGGTTTTTGTTCGATTGTTATTGGGTTTTTATTCCGTGATTTTTACTCGGTTTTTATTCGATTTATATTCGATTCTCATTCAATTTTTATTCAATTTTATTCACTTTTGATTCAATTTTTATTCCATTTTTATTCAATTTCTATTCAATTTTTATTCCATTTTTAATTTGCTCCATTTTCAATTCGATTTTTGTTTTTTTATTAGGTTTTTTTTGGTTTTCATTCCATTTATGTTCGATTCTCATTTAATTTTTATTCAATTCTTAAAATTCTTAAATTTTTATTCGGTATTCACTACCTTTTTACACAATTTTTATTTTTTTCTTCAATTTTCATTTGATTTTTATTCTATTTTTCTTTCGGTTTTCATTCGATTTTTATTCAACAGTACTCCATTTTGACACAATTTTAAGTCCAATTTTGTTCCATTTTCAATCGATTTTTAAGTGATTTTATTTCAATTTTCATTCGATTTTGAATCGATTTGCATAAGATTATTATTATATTTTTATTCGGTAAATTCGATTTTTTTTTATTTTCAGACGATTTCTATTCCATTTTTATTCGATTTTTGTTCGATTTTTATTAAATTTTGATTCAATTTTGATACAATTTTTCTTCAATTTTTATTCGATTTTTATTCGATATTTATTCTATTTTTTCGGTTTTCATTCGATTTTTATTCGATATTCACTCCATTGTTACACAATTTTTATTCAAATTTTGTTCCATTTTTAATCGATTTTTCAGTGATATTTTTTCAATTTTTTTTCGATTTTGAATAGATTTAAATTAGATTTTTATTCTATTTTTATTTGATTTTTGTTCGATTGTTATTCGGTTTTTATTCCGTGATTTTTATTCGGTTTTTATTCGATTTATTTTCGATTCTCATTCAATTTTTATTCAATTTTTAATCAATTTTGTTCACTTTTGATTAATTTTTTTCAATTTTTATTCAATTTCTATTCAATTTCTGTTCCATTTTAATTTTGTTCCATTTTTAATCGTTGTTTAAGTGATATTTTTTAAATTTTTATTAAATTTTTATTCATGTTTTATTCGATGATATTTATTCGGTTTTTATTCGATGTTTGTTCAAGTTTTATTCGATTTGTATTCGATTCTCATTTAATTTCTATTCGATTTTTATACAATTTTTATTGGTTCAATTTCATTTCGATTTTTAATCGCTTTTTATTCGATCCTCATTCGTTTTTTAATTGATTTTTGCTGAATTTACATTAGATGGTTTTTTGATTTCTATTCGATTTTTATTCGATGATTATTAAATTATTTAAATTTATTCGATTTTTATGTGGCGTTCATCCGATTTTTATCCGATTTTTATTCGATTTTTATTTCATTTCTATTCGCCGTTCTTTCGATTTTTATTATACTCAATACTCAGTCGATTTTTATTCAATTGTGTTTTCGATTTTCATGCGATTTTCATTTGAGTTTATACAAATTTTATTCGATTTTTTTACAATTTTCTTTCGATTTTCATTGAATTTTTATTAAATTTCAATAGCTTTCAATTTAATTTTTACACGATTTTCTTTCGCTTCTTATTTAATTTTTTACTCCAAATTTAATTGAATTTTATTAAATTTTCATTGGATGTTTTTTTGGATTTCTATTCGCGTTTTATTTGATGTTTATTCGATTAGAATTTTTATTCAATTTTTATTCGGTGTTTTTTCACGATTTTTATGCGATTCTTATTTGATTTTTTTAATTAAATTTGTATTCGACCTTTATTCGATTTTTATTTGATTTTAATTCGATCAAAATTTAAATATTTTTCAATTTTTATTCGAATGTTATTCACTTTTTATTTTATTGTTATTTTATTTATGTTTATATTTTATTCGACTTCGATTGGAAGTTTATTTGATGTGTATGCGATTATTCAATATCCATTCGATTTCCATTTGACTGTTTGTTCTATTTTCATTAGATTTTTATTCGTTTTCCATCCAATGTCATTCGCTTTTTATTCGCTTTGTATTCAATATTTGTTCATTTTTCATGGATTTTAATCATTTTTTTCTATGTTATCTCAAAATCGATTCTTTTTCATATTATTTCAATTGTTTTTAAGATTTTGGTTCGATTGTTCTTTGTTTTTCATTCGATTTTTATTTGCTTTTCATTCAACTTTCAACCTATTTTTGTTTGATTTTCAATCGATTTTATTTCTATTCTGTTTGAGTCTTATTTTATTATTACTCATTTTTCTATTCTTAAACGATTTTTATTGTTTTCTTCGCTTCTTTAATTGATTTTCATTCGATTCATTCAACTTATTGGTATTATTTGATCTATTCTACTCATTCGCTTTATTTGTTTATTCGTTTATTTGTTTTTTGGTAAATTGGTGCATGAGTATGTGCCAAAAATTTGTGTTTGATTTTTTTGAAGATGGCTGGACCGATTTTCACAAACTTAGATTCAAATAAAAGATTCTGCAATCCCGCAGACTGCTGCTGAATTTTATGGAGATCCAATTACCGGAATTACAAAAAGAATCAATTTCAGAGGTTTGTTTTTGAAAGTAATGATGCGAAGCGGAGTTTACTGCTTCAAACTAGTCATTGAACTCTTCTAGTGTGCAGATATTGAAAGCTATTAAAAAAAAACTTATTTCGGCATGATTTATCACAGATTTTTTTTTTGTGGTAGTGGTAGTCGAAAACATCCAACCGGCATTCATAGCAATTTCTAAAACATGGCATAATCGGTTTTCATAAAATTTGCTTTAATCGGATGGTCTTATGGTCTTATGAGTAGATTCAAATTCAAATCCGGAATTGCCCTTCAAAAATTGAGTCTCTCCGTTTTGTATTCGTTTCGTTGGTTGAACTGGATAATTTATATGAGAAGAAATGTGGTTACTTGTGATTTGTGTAAAAGAAGTTCCTTTGTCCATGGTCAAGGTGTTCTATTTTTGCATATTTTTCGCTAGGCTGGCTAAAGTGGACAATTGACAGGCAGTTTGACAAGTGACTTCTTGGTTTTCGTCGGTGACTTGCGATTCACATGTCCATTGTGCGTCGTAATCAAACGTCACATAACATGGAATTGGTTCCGTTGAGCGTATTCGTACGACACGCATACCATTCAGAATACCACGAAAAAATTTTTCCACCATTCCCTCTCGATGACGATGGTAATGATGAAGGTGAATGGTTTTATTGCAGCTTTTGTTCGTGATATTACTATTACCATAGAAGTATTTCATCGTTTCACAGTTGGACAGATTAAAAACATGTCTAAAAGTCTTTCTACCAACCTTACACAAGCACTGCATTCCCAGAAACCTCATCAGCTGTTCGCTAGTGCTCCTCTTCCGTGCTGTAAGACGCCGACTTGGAATCCATTCAAAATGTGACATGATTCGCTTCCCGAAAACGATCAGCTTCTTCTTCTATTTTTCGCTCCCCTCGTTCGCTACGACGACGGACGACGAAACACCTGGCACGGGAATCTGGCCAAAAACAGACAGCGTGGACAAACCGTGTGACGGCTGTCAGTCGATGAAATTGAGCAAAATAAACCCCGGACTGCGACGAGTTGTTCGTTCGGGTGCACAGATGGGGAAATGCATGTCTGGAAGCCGCGATGTTTTGAGGAATTTATAAATATAAATTTAAATATAAATTATAAAAATACAACAATAAATTAGAAGCACATCCGATTTCAGGGTATGAAAACGGTCGTCATTTCCGATAAGGATAAAACATTTTACTCGCTGTCAACTTGCAAAAGTTTGTCGAACACAGAGCAGCAAAAATATTTGTATACTACTACTAAATTTCAACGGTTCTATAAACCGTATTTTGAGACTACCGCCCAGAAAATTAGAATCAAGACATAATTCACACTGCCTGACGCATCTCATATTAATTTTTAAGCCTCGGTTCCATATTCATTCGCTTCGATGTAGGATTTCAGCATCAAGGCTTAGCGTTTCGTTTTTCAGTATTTTTTTTTGTCGGTATGCTAAGGCCATTTTTCATCTGTGCCGGGATGAAAACTTGGCGCCAAGCAAAGGAAGGAAAAAAAAGTTTTCCCTCAATTTCCGCAAAGCGATCTTTTTCGCGCTAGCATTCAAAATAAACCTCGCCCTAGGCGAGTTTATGTCACTTATTTCGCAAATATGAGGAAGTGAGCAGAAGTGGAGACAAGAAAAAAAAAACGAAATATCCTACTCGGTTTCGTTAGCGGATTAGTAACCGCAAAAGCAGGACTTCCGTTCCACAAAACGAGGCCAGGACTCGGACTTGGCTAAGACGGGGGACGAGGAACGGAGCGGAGGAAAAAAATGTCGGTTCTAGTTCGGAAGTCGTTGCTGTTGTTGGGCGTATCCTGTTTTTCCTCCTTCCCTTCTTATTCTTCGTCTTTCCCAAACAGAATGAATAAGCATCCTTGAAAAGGCTGCTGTGTGGAATAAATTTAGATTGTACTTCCGGGGCGGGCCCTGAAACATCAGCCTCAAATCTCGGGTGAGTGGGAAGAGTGAGAGAAAATTGAAAAATATTAATTTCTACCATTATGAAGTCCTGCTCAAGCATTTCCGTGCAATCTCTTTTAATGTGCAACCGCCGAGCAAACGAGCAGCATCCGTTCCATTGAGCTCGAATGTCGGTTTTTCGGGGGTGACCCGATTTAGCCGGCCGAATATTTATGATTTCAATTGCATGCACACCATAAAGAAGCGAGGGGCCTTTGATGCGTGCCTCGTGAGCGCCAACATTCAATTGGCCGTTGGGAAATTCGCTCCGGATACGCGTAGTTACCGATTTTGATCCTTTCAGCTTCCCTTCTTCTTCTTCTATTGCAGACAACTTGCGGCATAACAGAAAATAAAATGCGAAGCATGCAAAATTGTAAGTAAAACAAAATGTTGTTTGCAATTCATTTGGCACAAACAGCGAAATTTATCTTTATTACAACAATGTTTCTTTAATGGCATCATAGTTTTGCTCTATCCGGCCCATCTTGAGCTCAGATTATTATCATTGTCAAACTGAGTGTTTGACCAATTTGAAAGTTTTTATAGTTTTTCTACTTTTTGAATCTATTTATTTATTTATCTATCCTCTATTACTAATACTATTACTATTACTATTACTATTACTATTACTATTACTATTACTATTACTATTACTATTACTATTACTATTACTATTACTATTACTATTACTATTACTATTACTATTACTATTACTATTACTATTACTATTACTATTACTATTACTATTACTATTACTATTACTATTACTATTACTATTACTATTACTATTACTATTACTATTACTATTACTATTACTATTACTATTACTATTACTATTACTATTACTATTACTATTACTATTACTAATACTTACTCATAAAGACTGTCTCAGAAAGTATGGACGCACTTTGATTTCGCTGTAAATAATTCACAAGTGTTAGATATTCAAATTTTATTCGATATACTGATAATATTAGACTACGCCACAGAATATTATTCTCAACATTTGCTACTTAGCCATTGCAGACTAGCTGGCGCACCTTTTTGCGAACGTTCCTCATTAAATTCCGTACAGACTTCTTGGCGACTATTTTTGACACTTTTTTCCAATCTTTTTCGAAATGTTGAATGGTTTCGGCTGCCGAGACATGTTTCCTAAGATGTGCCTTCGTTAATGCGCAAAATTCCTTAATTGGTCGAAGTTAAGAGCAATTTGGTAGTCGAAGTTGTGAGCAATTTCATGTCTTCTGGGACGAAAGTGACTTTTTTGGTAGTATACCATTCTACCGTTGATTTCGAGTAGTGGCAAAAAGCAAGATCTGGCCAGAAAACAAAAGGATCCTTGTGACTTCGAATCGTGGGTAGAAGTCGTTTTAGTAAACATTCCTTGATGTATATTTCGCTGTTCATTGAAGCAGTGCTGATGAAGGGTTTCGAAATCTTACCGCAGCTACAAATTGCTTGCCAGACCATAGCTTTCTCACCAAATTTCTCGACATCAATCGATGTCTCGGACTGGTTTAACAATGGCCCTTCTCGCACCGTATAATATTGTGGTCCCGTCAAGGATTTGTAATCGAGTTTCACGTAGGTTTCGTCATCCATGATTATGCATTTCAAACTTCCAGCAAGAATCGTATTTTACAGCTTTCGAACCCTCGGCCTGATCGATGCTTCTCGTTTCGGACTACGTTTTGGTTGTTTCTGCTTATTATAGGTTCGACGATTCAAACGTTCTTTAGCACGAAGAACATTTGACTTCGAAGTGCCCACTTCTTTGGTCACATCCCGAACTGAAACCTCCTTCTTTTGCTCGAACGCCTTCAGTATAGGTTTATCCAACTGAGGGTTAGCAGGACCTTTTTTTCGGACCGTTTCCGTTTTATCCTAAAAGATGTTATCCTCACCAAACTTCCTGATTGCATTTCGCACGGCTTTTTCACTTACTCCTTCCATTTTTTGCTATGTTTCTCAGTGACAGTCCGCGTTCTGTGCACTATTTGTACACAATTTTTCGACGCTGTTCTGCTGAAAGTCCACGCATTTTGAAACAAACTAATGAAAACGAATAAACAACTGCACAAGTGATTAGAGAAGAGTATAAACAAAAGAACGCAGCCATAAAAATTGACAAATTCTGAGCCATTGCGAAATGGCAGCGGTTTTTGGTTGCGTCCATACTTTCTGGGACAATCTTTACTACCTTTCATTAAAGCCCATAAAGATCCCGTGAAGTTTTGGCGAGATTTGGCTAGTTGCCACTACAGCCAATAATAACACAGTTTTCAGCGAGAAAAATATAAATCCAACCAACTGCCCATCGAATGATTTTGTGCAAAAATTAAGTAAAAACTTAAGAAAAAAGTAAGAACGGCTTGGGACGCGACTTAGATGACAAAAATGTGAACCAAATGTGCCGGGGAAGTTGACTCCGGAGATGCGCAGTGTTCGATGGGAGGATTCAAGAAGAAAGTGCAAATTTTCATTAAAAATGAAAAGTAATGATTTTTATTAATATTTTTTCCTTAAAGCACAGTAAACTTTTTTTACGAACAAACTTCGTAAAAAGAGGTTTTTGAATCCAATGAAAACAATTTCCGGCTCCATGGAAATTACTACAATATGGGTATTTTCGGAACGGGATTGATGAGTAGATGACGGAAAACGATGTTTTTTTTTTTTTTTTTTCAATATTATAATATAATTTTAAGGCACACTGCTTAAGCTCTAAGATGCCAAGGGTATTTACTAATCTTAATTACGACTAACTTAAAACTAGAATAGTATCATTATGTAATGTAGCGGTAGCGGATTCTCGAGAAGCGATCGGTAGTGGCCGGTGAATTGAATATTGCATGAGGGTCTTCCATATGCCGTTGGCGAAGATCCATGTTGGCCGCATCATTCTGTCCGTGTGGGTCCGCGGGAAACACCCCCAGGCTACGAAGGCCCGGCGGGTGGCCCGCGTGCTGGTTTTCGACTGGGGCGGCCTTCCGTGGACGATGATGGTGTTGTTACGGAAGAGAATGAAAAAAAAGTAAATATTGTGGAAACGGGGTAAAAAGGGGATGTGGGAACAAAATGTTTGAAAACGATAAAGATCTAATTAGTTGCCATCGAGATGGTGAAGAGACAGGGAAGGGGTAACGAAAAAGTTAGTGACAAAAAAAGATCTTGTTAGTTCCAATGAAGATGGTGGACAGGGACGGGGATCGAGAGAATCGGGCGGATGTTGGTGTCGAACCTGTAGGTGGAGTTTATACTTTCTGAGCGAGGGATAACACATTACACTTGTATATCAATGTGTTTGAGGTACTGGTATATGAGAAGCATATATGAACTATCCCGACTCGCCAACACATCCCGAACCGGAACCTCAGGCGGTCTACCTCGGGCCCTAAGGGATTCCAGTAGCTTCGACCTGGCGTCACGATACTCTACGCACGACCACACGACATGCTCGATGTCCTGATAACCGTCGCCACAGGTGCAGAGACCGCTCTCCGCAAGCTCAACACGCCGGAGATGTGCGTTGAAGGTGTAGTGATTTGACATGAGCCGCGACATAACACGAATGAAATCGCGACTCACGTTCATCCCCCTGAACCAAGGTTTCGTCGATACCCTAGGGATAATGGAATGTAGCCATCGTCCCAGTTCGCCATTGCTCCATGAAGTTTGCCAACTTTCGAGAGTTTTCTGACGAGAGATACTGAAAAATTCATTGAAGCAGATTGGTCTTTCATAAATATCACCTTCTAATGCGCCCACCTTAGCCAATGAGTCTGCCTTTTCATTGCCTGGAATGGAACAATGCGAAGGGACCCAGACTAACGATATTAAATAAGACCGTTCAGATAAAGTTCGCAAGTGTTCCCGTATTTTCCCCAGGAAATATTGGGGATACTTTCCTGGCTTCATTGCCCGGAGAGCTTCTATTGAGCTTAGACTGTCCGTGACAATGTAGTAATGGTCTTTGGGCAAGGTTTCAATGATCTCAAGGGTGTACTGAATAGCAGCTAATTCTGCGACGTAAACTGAAGCCGGATCATTGAGTTTGTGAGAAGCGGTGATGTTTTGATTGAAGATGCCGAAGCCTGTGGACCTGTTGATGTTTGAACCGTCAGTGTAAAACACCTTTTCACAGTTGACTGTTCTAAATTTATTATAAAAAATATTTGGGGCCACTTGAGGGCGCACGTGATCCGGGATTCCACGAATTTCTTCTCTCATGGATGTGTCGAAAAACACAGTAGAATCAGAAGTATCCAAGAAATGAGCACGATTGGAAACAAACGAAGAAGGATTAATATTCTGAGCCATGTAATCAAAATACAAGGACATAAAACGGGTCTGAGAATTGAGCTCGACAAGCCTTTCGAAGTTTTCAATCACCATCGGATTCAAGATGTCGCATCGGATTAGCAATCGATATGAGAGATCCCAGAATCGGTTTTTCAACGGTAAGACGCCCGCGAGCACTTCGAGACTCATCGTATGAGTCGACTGCATGCAACCTAAGGCAATACGCAAACAACGATACTGAATTCTTTCCAGCTTGATGAAATGAGTGTTCGCCGCGGATCGGAAGCAAAAGCATCCGTATTCCATCACGGACAATATCGTTGTTTGGTATAACCTGATCAGGTCTCCTGGGTGGGCACCCCACCATGATCCGGTTATTGTACGAAGAAAATTGATTCTCTGTTGGCATTTTTGTTTCAGATACCTAATGTGACATCCCCAGGTGCCTTTAGAGTCGAACCAGACCCCGAGATATTTAAATGTGAAGACCTGAGCTATGGTTTCATCCCCTAGTTGAAGCTGTAATTGTGCTGGATCTCGCTTCCTTGAAAATACAACTAGCTCAGTTTTCTCCGTAGAGAACTCGATACCCATTTGAAGAGCCCATGTCGACAAGTTGTCGAGGGTATCTTGTAATGGTCCTTGAAGATCAGCAGCTTTTGGTCCTATAAGAGAAACAACGCTGTCGTCGGCAAGTTGTCTAAGCGTGCAGGATGTGTTGATACATTCATCAATGTTGTTTACGTAAAAATTGTATAAAAGGGGGCTTAAGCATGAGCCCTGAGGAAGACCCATGTAACTGAATCGTATTGTCGACAAATCACCATGCGCGAAATACATGTATTTCTCGGACAACAGATTATACAAAAAGTTATTCAAAATTGGTGAAAGACCATGCTGATGCAACTTCTCAGATAGGATGTTTATGGAAACTGAATCAAAAGCCCCCTTGATGTCTAGGAAAACTGACGCCATTTGTTCTTTACGAGCAAATGCCATTTGAATTTCGGTTGAGAGCAACGCAAGACAATCGTTCGTTCCTTTGCCCCTGCGGAAGCCGAATTGTGTATCTGAAAGCAAACCATTAGTTTCGACCCGATTGTCTAGACGAAACAGAATCATTTTTTCGAACAATTTCCGGATACAGGAAAGCATAGCAATCGGCCGATACGAATTATGATCGGAGGCTGGTTTCCCTGGTTTTTGAATGGCGATAACTCTTACTTGTCTCCAGTCATGTGGGACAATATTATCCTCAAGAAGCCTATTGAATAAATTCAATAAACGCCTTTTGGCAGAGTCAGGCAAATTTTTCAACAAGTTGAATTTGATTTTGTCTAACCCCGGAGATTTATTGTTACACGATAAAAGCGCAAGTGAGAACTCGACCATCGAAAAAGGTGTTTCGTTTCTGTTTGATGAAGCGACGCGCATGATTGTCTGTTCCGGAACAGAGTCAGGACATACTTTTTTAGCGAAATCGAATATCCAGCGGTTAGAATATTCCTCGCTTTCGTTTGTGGTGTTTTTGTTGCGCATTCGTCGGGCTGTGTTCCAAAGAGTGCTCATTGATGTTTCTCTCGATAATCCGTCTACGAATCGACGCCAATAACCGCTTTTCTTCGCTTTAATCAAGCTTTTCATTTTAGCGTCTAATGCCGCGTAGTTTCTAAAATTATCAGGTGTTCCGTTTTTCCTAAACTCGACAAATGATGAAGTTCTCTCCGCGTTTAATTCTGAGCACTCTTTGTCCCACCACGGGTTGGGGGGACGGATGTTAGTTTTCGCGCCGGGTACACGTTTCGTCTAAGCTTGAGTCGCGGTGTCGAGAATCAAGCCAGCCAAAAACGTGTACTCTTCCTCCGGAGGAAGTTCTTGTGTTGTTTCTAGATTCTCAGATATCAAATTTGCGTAGCATTTCCAATCAATGATGTCACTGCTCGGCCATCCATGGAAGTTGACCATCAATGGCAACTTCCCTCTCTGAGCAGCCTAGATAGCTGTGTAGTGTCGGTAGCGGTTTCCCAACTGGCTAAGAATAACGCTACGGTCCACCTGTACCGGTGGTATAAGTCCACCAAACAGGTAAGCCGTGTGGCATCCGGCGGAATTATTTTTTACCAAGAATTGATCCACTGGTTTCCTGTTCCATGTCGTAAAAGGCCACAAAAATAGGAACTCCTAAGTCAAGGTGTATTTCCGTGCCGATGGCTGAATGGCTGCAGGAGGTTAAACAATGCAGTCGTGAACGGAATATCTTGGGGTGTTCCCTTACTGTGTTAAGCGAAGCTCTGGCACAGTGGACGACTTCTTTCTTCGCAACTCGTGGGATTTAAATGATAATAACATTTAAAAAAATCCTTACATGGTTCGCTATAGGCGATTATAAGCCAATATATTTGGTTTCTTGTAGTTGTTGTACGGTTGGTGCTGGAGGTGGAATGTTCGTTACTCTAATTTATAATGGTTAGAGTGGCACAAATCAATCTTCAGCATAAACGTACAGCAACTATGAATCTATCCAGACTTCTGCAAGAAGGTAAAGCTTCTATAGCTTTGGTTCAAGAACCATATTTCCAAAAGGGAAACTTCTACGTTGGAAAATTGTTAAACCCAGTCTTTGTTGCCTTCAACAAGATCGGTATGACTAATCCACGTGAAATGCCTCGAGCATGCATACTTGCAAACAGTGCTCTCGATGTTTCTCTCATATCGGAGCTCTCAACTCGGGATATTTGTGCTGTCACAGTTGGTATGACTATTGATGGCATAGACAGGAAATGTGTCTATTGTTCGGCATATTTACCGCATAACCAACCTTCGCCAAGCGATGACTTCAAAAAGGTTGTATCATACTGCTGCAAGAGTGATTTACCGCTTGTAATCGGCAGTGACATCAATGCTCACCATATCATTTGGGGCAGCACAGATATAAATTCGAGAGGCTCTGATATGATGGAATTCGTGAGCAGTACAAACCTGCACATAGTCAATGCAGGAAACCGCCCAACTTTTGCTAGATCTGGAAGAGAGGAGGTTTTGGACGTAACTCTCTGCTCTGATAGAATTGCGCATGAGTTGGTGAATTGGCTCGTCTCCGATGAGCTCGAACCTTCGTTGTCTGATCATAAGTACATATTCTTTGATCATTCAAACGTTAAATTTGATATTGTCACATATCGTAATCCCAAATCTACAAACTGGGACCTCTATGAAGAGGGCTTGGCGACTAGATTTTACGGGTACCAACCAACAATTGAAACCCCAATTGATTTGGAAAATGTTGTCGACGAGACAAATTCACTCATAGTTGCAGCATATGAAGAGGCTTGTCCACTTCGGATTGTGCGAGCTACTAGAGGAACTCCTTGGTGGAATGCTGAACTTGCTAGACTAAGGAAACTATGCAGAAGAGCTTGGAATCACCGACGCAGAGATGGGTCGGGGGCATTCGTGTCGGCTCGAAGGGCTTACAAAAATGCTCTTCGATCGTCTGAGCGAAGTGGTCGGAAAAGCCTCTGCACAAATGTCTCTAGTCTCAACGAGGCTAGCAGATTAAATAAGTTACTTTCGAAGTCTAAGGACTTTAATGTCAGTTTCTTAAGAACTTCAGATGGTGAACACTTGTCTGATGAAAGTGATGTACTTCACTGCCTTTTTAACACTCACTTTCCAGGATGTATGGATCCATCACCGACAGCTCTTCCCGAGACTTTTTCAGGTAGTTACGATTCTTGGGCCCTTGCTCGAAGCGTTGTGACGATTGAATCGGTCAAATGGGCAGTTGAGAGTTTTGCTCCGTACAAATCTCCTGGAAAGGATGGAGTTTTCCCAGTGTTACTGCAGAAAGGGTATGAACATTTCAAACATGTTTTGAAGAAAATACTTACTTTTAGTCTTGCGACTGGATATATTCCAAGAGCCTGGCAGGAAATAATTGTCAAATTTATTCCCAAAGGCGGTCGCGACACTTATGAGGAAGCGAAGAGTTTCAGGCCTATCAGTCTTAGCTCATTTCTTCTTAAAACAGTGGAACGCATAGTCGATCACTATATCAGGAATGTTAGTCTGGGCGTGCAACCGCTACATGGAATGCAACATGCTTACCAGCGTGGAAAGTCCACTACAACCCTGTTACATGATGTTGTGTACAACATTGAAAAAGCTTTCTCACTAAAGCAATCTTGCTTGGGAGTTTTCCTAGATATTGAAGGTGCCTTTGATAACGTGTCTTTCAATTCAATTCTGGAAGCAGCCCGTGGTCATGGCATACCTTCAAGTATCACAAATTGGATACACGCAATGCTTAGCAATCGACTACTTTGTTCATCGCTTCGGCAAGCAGAGATTAGAAAGCTGAGTGTCTGTGGGTGTCCTCAAGGTGGTGTACTATCCCCACTTTTATGGAACCTAGTCGCTGATGGTTTGTTAAGGAAACTTAATAACCTTGGATTTCCGACTTATGGTTTTGCCGACGATTATCATATATTGATGACCGGTATAAGCATTAACACTCTCTTTGATTTAATGCAGCAAGCCCTGCGATCTGTTGAACAATGGTGTTGTCAGGTTGGATTGTCTGTAAATCCGGGCAAAACATCAATGGTGCTTTTCACTCATCGTAGGATAATCACAGGAGCTCGTCCGTTACAGTTCTTCGGTTCAGAGGTCACTGTGGTCGATCAAGTTAAATACGTCGGGGTTATTCTTGACTCAAAACTGAATTGGTCTGCTCACATTGACTTCAGGATTAAGAGAGCTTGTATGGCTTTCGGCCAATGCAGACGAGCTTTTGGAAAATCATGGGGACTCAAACCCAGATATATTCATTGGATCTACACAACTATTGTTAGACCAATTTTAGCATATGGTTGTCTTGTATGGTGGCAGAAAGGAGAAGTCGCGACAGTTCAGTCAAAGCTAAATCATCTCCAAAGGATGGTCCTAATGGCGATGACAGGAGCATTCACGACAACTCCTACTGCTGCTCTAGAGGCGCTACTGTGCATTAAACCACTACATGTGTTCCTAAAACAAGAAGCATTATCTTGTGCATATCGTCTTAAGGTTACAGGGCTTTGGAACAGTAACCCATTAGATTATGCTACCAGCCACACTCGCTTGTGGTCTCAAATGGTTACATGGGATGAGTATTTACTCGCTCCTAGTGACCTAACTCTCACATGCAGTTTTCCTTTCAAAACATTCCATGTGAGCTATCCTCTTCGTGAGGAATGGTTGTCTGGTTGTCTGGAACGACAACTTGATGAACACATAGTTTGTTATACGGACGGTTCTCTGTTGAATGGTCGTGCTGGTGCTGGTGTCTACTGTCGTGAAATGAGGCTGGAGCAGTCTCATTCACTTGGTAGATACTGTACTGTGTTCCAAGCAGAAATCTACGCGATTCTGTGTGGAGTACAATCGGCACTTCAGCAGAGGATCTGTGGTAAACGAATTTATTTTTGTTCCGACAGTCAGGCAGCCTTAAAAGCACTCAGTTCGAATGACTCACGGTCGAATCTAGTGATCGCATGTCGAACTCAAATTGAAGACCTCAGCATTTCAAATGCTGTTTACTTCTTATGGGTACCCGGCCATTCTGGTATTACTGGAAATGAATGGGCTGATGAGTTGGCTAGAGCTGGTGCAACGAATGATTTCGTTGGTCCTGAACCAGCTTTACCACTTTCAACTAGTTGGATAAATCACAAGATTCGTTCTTGGGCTGCATCCAAACATGCCAGCTACTGGCGCAGCTTGCAAACTTGCGCTCAGACAAAAGCATTTCTACCAGATTTAAATCTGAAAATGTCAAAGTGTCTACTGCATTTCTCCAAGCAACATTGCAGTATTCTGGTCAGAGCTCTGACTGGACATTGCAAACTCAATTATCACATGGCTACTATTCAACGTGCTGAGTATTATTCGTGTGATTTGTGTGAATGCGATTATGGTACTTCATATCATCTGATATGTAACTGTCCCGCATTGACGCAGCTACGTATCCGGGTTTTTGGTTCTCCATACATGGTTGAGTCTGTGTATGCGGAGCTAAAATTGAAGGATATTCTCTCGTTTCTCACCCAATGTGGTAAGGAGCTATAGGCAGAAGGGTTCATCGTTCTTCCTGGAGTGAATGAATCCCTTCTGTATTCACCTTAAATAGGGTTTAGCAGATTGTTTGGCATTCTTTAGGGGGTGCCGAATTTACTTCTGCTCGTACATACTGCGAATCGTTCTGCATTCTTCCGGGAGTTCAGAATGGTGTCGCTTTTGTAAGATCTCTAAATCCTCTCGTGGGTTGGAGGTTTTATTAACAGCAGACTGTTCGGGACCTCGTAGAGGTTCAGAATTTACTTCTGCTTCCACTAAATGTGATCCTCAGCAGATTGTTCGGCATCCCTTAGGGGTGCAGAATTTACTTCTGCTTTTATGTGTTTTTGTGTCATCAATTTTTCCCATCCTCCTAGTCCAACCCTTACCATTTCCTTTCAATCCTTCCCTCTTATATATCGGGAAAATGATGCTAAAAACAAATTGATGGCAAGGCACAAATCTCCAAATATCAAGGGGAACGTGCCATTTGAGCCAATTTGTTCTGATTCCTGATTCCTGAGTCGCGGTGTCGAGAATCAAGCCAGCCAAAAACGTGTACTCTTCCTCCGGAGGAAGTTCTTGTGTTGTTTCTAGATTCTCAGATATCAAATTTGCGTAGCATTTCCAATCAATGTTTCGTGTGAGGTCATACGAAACATTGATTGTTTCCGATGGTCTTAATCCGGTGGCGATTGAAATTACGATAGGCAGATGATCGCTACCGTGGGGATCAGGGATTACCTTCCACGTGCAATCCAACCGTAGCGATGTCGAGCAAAGGGATAAGTCTAGCGCACTTGGTCTTGCTGGTGGTGCAGGAATTCGTGTCATTTCTCCCGTATTCAAGATTGTCATATTGAAGTTGTCGCAGATATCATGGATCATAGTTGATCTGTTATCGTCGTGAAGACAGCCCCATCCCGTACCGTGTGAGTTAAAGTCTCCTAAAACCAACGTCGGTGCGGGAAGAAGCTCTATGATATCATTCAGCCGCCGATGCCCAACCGAGGCTCTTGGGGGAATGTAGATGGAAGCAATGCAAAGGTCTTTGCCTTTGATTGTAACATGACATGCGACAACTTCAATACCTGGTATCGAGGGGAGGTTAATGCGATAGAAAGAATAGCACTTTTTGATCCCCAAAAGTACTCCTCCATAGGAATCATCTCGATCCAGACGAATAATGTTAAAATCGTGGAGGTTTAAGGGTATTTCAGAAGTTAGCCAAGTTTCGCACAATGCAAATGCGTCACATTTCAGATTATTTACTAGAAATTTGAAAGGATCTATTTTTGGGATGATACTTCTACAATTCCACTGTATAACAGTGATTGTATCCGTGACCTCGGTGGGTGTCTTAGCCATCGAAGGATACGATCGCTGAAAGAAGGGGCCATTTTGCAGTCAACTGCTTCAAGAATGTTTTAACTGTAGGAATAAAAGCCATTATCAGGCTTTTAAGAGGTTCAGAAATATTGAAAGTAGACATGATCCAGTCCACAATATCAGAGAATTTAACAAACCCAGTATTTGGTAAATTCTCTGACTGATCTTTAGGGACTTTCGGGGGTTTTGAAGTCCCAGGAAGTGATGGAAATTCTTGCTCGGAATTTAATTTTCCAAGGCCTGGAGCTTTTTTCTCTGGTTTTTTGCCATCACTACCAGTTGTTGTAATTTTTCGAGACCCATCAGAGGACATCTTCGAACCCTTACTAGGGAGCTTTTGAAAAGATTTATTTCTTCTCTTTCTGTATGATGAGCTAAGAGGGACAGCCGAAGATGTACCTTCGAGGGGGTCATCATATTCGCTCTCGTCAGTTGCCAAACAAGCGTACAGGTTTACTGGAGGCGTAGCACTCTTCAACATTTCAGCAAAAGAACGCTTTGAATGTTGCTTAAGTGAACGCCTCATCTTATCCTGGCGCAATTTGTACGCGGGACAATCAGAGAGGTCATGCGGCCCCTCCTTACAGTAGAGACACTTTTCATTGTCTCCACTGCAGGAGTTATCCGCATGACTCCCTCCACACTTTATACACCGGGATTTATTGCAACAATGGGAAGCTGTATGTCCCAATTGTTTGCAATTAGTGCAGTTCATGACCCGCGGCACAAAAAGGCGAACAGGTAAACGAATTCGGTCAAGGAGGACGTAGTTAGGCAAAGCCGAGCCAACGAAAGTCACCCGATACGAGTCTGATGGGATATAGGACTTAGTGCCATCCTCAGTGGTCGATACTGAACGCAATTGCTTGCAGTCCTGTATCTTAACATTTTTGAGTAGGGGGTTTTTAAAACCGCCTGCCCCATGCTTAAGAACGTCCTCGCAAGTCAGACTCGGATCGGTGATCACGCCGTCTATCTCGACTTCGCGAGCTGGTACGTATACGCGATACTCCCGCGTGAAATGCTCATTTTGAACGATCTCATTAGCCTGTTTTGCACTGGCTAACAAGACCCTAAGCTTGTCCGGGCGTACTTTTTCAATTTTTTGTACGGTATTGTATCGCGAGGACAGGTCTTCAGAAAGTCTTAGAAGATTCAATTTTTTACCGTTGGCTTTGGTCCGGATGTAAACCGCATACGGTCCGGCCGGGAGTGCAAGTCCATCGGGATAATTTTTTACACGAGATATTTGGCTATAAGATGATTCCATTTTGTCATCTGGAGGGAGGTCAGGCAATTCTGTGCCTTCTGTCATGGCACGGAAATGTGTCCGTGCGGGTAAATATTGGAGGACAAATGTAGTGGTATTGAAGAACAGGGGGAAAAAAGAAAAAGGCAAAAATACTTAGCTTTAGCTCTCAAAGGGTGAACGGCAGACAAGGCCCGGTCCTAGGCAATCGGTGGATATTCCTGATCAATAAAGTGCAAAAAACCTCCTAGAGGAAAAAGCACTTTTTTGCAGTCTCTTTCTGCACTGTACAATGGAATCTTATACGTTTTTTCACTATACACTGTCCAATGTATTTGTTAACAATATAGCAGCAGCGCCCAGCTGGGCGCTGGCTAACGGTACCACACAGTGCTTCTTTACACAACTCACAATTGACCTTGAAGACGGATTAATTCGAACTATCACTCGACCGCACTGATTCAGACAATAGAATACGAACTGACCTTGAAAGCGGAATAAAACAATTTACCGCACCACTGGAGAAACACGAACTTGCGTCCGATCAGCCCGATAGTTGCAGTGGAACTGTAAAAAACGATGTTTGAAGTGGTTCGGAAATCCAAGATGGCGACTTATGATTTACCGATATTGCTTAAAAACCCTTACAATATGGGTATTTTTGGAGCGGGATTGATGAGCAGATGACGGAAAATGATGTTTAAAGTGGTTCGGAAATCCAAGATGGCGACTTCCGGTTTGTCGATATTCCTTAAAAATCTTTGCAATGTGGGTATTTTTGGAGCGGGATTGATGAGCAGATGACGGAAAATGATGTTTAAAGTGGTTCGGAAATCCAAGATGGCGACTTCCGGTTTGTCGATATTCCTTAAAAACCTTTACAATGTGGGTATTTTCGGAACGGGTTTGATGAGTAGATGACGGAAAACGATGTTTGAGGTTGTTCGTAAATCCAATATGGCGACTTCCGGTTTGACGATATTCCTTAAAAACCTTTACAATGTAGATATTTTCGGACCGGAAATGACGGAAAACGATGTTTGAAGTGGTTCGGAAATCCAAGATGGCGACTTATGATTTACCGATATTGCTTAAAAACCCTTACAAGTATTTTTGGAGCGGGATTGATGATCAGATGACGGAAAATGATGTTTAAAGTGGTTCGGAAATCCAAGATGGCGACTTCCGGTTTGTCGATATTCCTTAAAAACCTTTACAATGTGGGTATTTTCGGAACGGGTTTGATGAGTAGATGACGGAAAACGATGTTTGAGGTTGTTCGGAAATCCAAGATGGCGACTTCCGGTTTGACGATATTCCTTAAAAACCTTTACAATGTAGATATTTTCGGACCGGAAATGACGGAAAACGATGTTTGAAGTGGTTCGGAAATCCAAGATGGCGACTTATGATTTACCGATATTGCTTAAAAACCCTTACAATATGGGTATTTTTGGAGCGGGATTGATGAGCAGATGACGGAAAATGATGTTTAAAGTGGTTCGGAAATCCAAGATGGCGACTTCCGGTTTGTCGATATTCCTTAAAAACCTTTACAATGTGGGTATTTTCGGAACGGGTTTGATGAGTAGATGACGGAAAACGATGTTTGAGGTTGTTCGTAAATCCAAGATGGCGACTTCCGGTTTGACGATATTCCTTAAAAACCTTTACAATGTAGATATTTTCGGACCGGAAATGACGGAAAACGATGTTTGAAGTGGTTCGGAAATCCAAGATGGCGACTTATGATATACCGATATTGCTTAAAAACCCTTACAAGTATTTTTGGAGCGGGATTGATGAGCAGATGACGGAAAATGATGTTTAAAGTGGTTCGGAAATCCAAGATGGCGACTTCCGGTTTGTCGATATTCCTTAAAAACCTTTACAATGTGGGTATTTTCGGAACGGGTTTGATGAGTAGATGACGAAAACGATGTTTGAGGTTGTTCGGAAATCCAAGATGGCGACTTCCGGTTTGACGATATTCCTTAAAAACCTTTACAATGTAGATATTTTCGGACCGGAAATGACGGAAAACGATGTTTGAAGTGGTTCGGAAATCCAAGATGGCGACTTATGATTTACCGATATTGCTTAAAAACCCTTACAAGTATTTTTGGAGCGGGATTGATGATCAGATGACGGAAAATGATGTTTAAAGTGGTTCGGAAATCCAAGATGGCGACTTCCGGTTTGACGATATTCCTTAAAAACCTTTACAATGTAGATATTTTCGGACCGGAAATGACGGAAAACGATGTTTAAAGTGGTTCGGAAATCCAAGATGGCGACTTCCGGTTTGTCGATATTCCTTAAAAACCTTTACAATGTGGGTATTTTCGGAACGGGTTTGATGAGTAGATGACGGAAAACGATGTTTGAGGTTGTTCGGAAATCCAAGATGGCGACTTCCGGTTTGACGATATTCCTTAAAAACCTTTACAATGTAGATATTTTCGGACCGGAAATGACGGAAAACGATGTTTGAAGTGGTTCGGAAATCCAAGATGGCGACTTATGATTTACCGATATTGCTTAAAAACCCTTACAAGTATTTTTGGAGCGGGATTGATGAGCAGATGACGGAAAACGATGTTTGAGGTTGTTCGGAAATCCAAGATGGCGACTTCCGGTTTGACGATATTCCTTAAAAACCTTTACAATGTAGATATTTTCGGACCGGAAATGACGGAAAACGATGTTTGAAGTGGTTCGGAAATCCAAGATGGCGACTTCCGGTTTGTCGATAATCCTTAAAAACCTTTACAATGTGGGTATTTTCGGAACGAGTTTGATGAGTAGATGACGGAAAACGATGTTTGAGGTGGTTCGGAAATCCAAGATGGCGACTTCCGGTTTGACGATATTCCTTAAAAACCTTTACAATGTGGGTATTTTCGGAACGGGTTTGATGAGTAGATGACGGAAAACGATGTTTAAAGTGGTTCGGAAATCCAAGATGACAGCTTCCGGTTCTTTGATATTGCATAAAAACATTTACAATATGGATATTTTCGGGACGGGTTTGATGAGTATATACCGGGTAATTATGTTTGAAAGCGCTTAAAAAATCAAAATGGTGAATTCAGTTGTATCGGTATTCTTTGACGATCATTACGATATGATTATATATCGTTTAAAAAAAAGTTATGCTTCTGACAAAGGTGTTTCCTGCTAATCATTATTGTTTGAATATTGTACTATATTTTCGAAATCACCATAACAAGTAGACGTCTAAACGATAAAGATTTTATATTGTTATAGTTATATTGTATGCTTTCAATATTTTATTGAACAACTGAAAGTCACAATCTAATATTTCGAAGCCTCCACAAACATTAAAATTTGGTTTCAAATCAATGATCGTGTTCTCCAATTTTGTCGTGAATACGACTTACTTTACTATGGGGTGCCTTTTCAAAATTTACCCTCTGAGAGAGTGATAAGTTTTTGATCGTGAATATCTATTGTTGTATCTAATGAATCAACATAATTCTTGCGACATGCCATCGGAAATATGATCACAATTTTATGATAAAATTTTCAGTTTTGTGACATAGTCTCAAATAATTCAAAATTAAACTTTTCTGAAATGTTTGGTATAAACGAGTATCGAAGAGGATAATTCATAAGGCGCGTTTGCCTTTCTCGTATTTATAAAGCTCATAGCTCAGTGATCTGTCAAAGGATTTATATAATCTAACTACCAATAGAATCGAAATTTTCCAATTTAAACGTGTATAGCAAAAGCATTGAAGTATTTCAATAGTACACTTGACCCATGTCAACACCAGCCAATCAGAACGCGTTCTGAGGAAGAGAACAAAATATCTGCTGCTGTATAACAAATCGATCGAGAAAAATGTTCCGAAAAGTGATGAATATCGTAGTGAGTTCCTCAATTTGGTCCTTCTGAATGCTAGAAACGAATCCCTACAGCATATTGATAGTTTCTTTCAATAAATTATGCAAATCCGAAATGAAATAATCGACATGAAAATTCTGTATGCGGCTATTTTTATAGCCGTTAGGACCGCCCATTAGTGAAAAAGCTACAAACGAAATCACATAAAAGGAAATCTCTTAACAAAAATTCAATCAGTTTGGATTCAATCGCCACTGCGAGCAGATGTGTTTTATGTCGTCTGCACAGCTAGTTTCGCTTTCGACAAGAGCGATTCCGTCACAGCTGCCAGTCATTTGCATTGGGAAAAAAACAACGATGGAGAGCATTACACAATATCAGCCGTTCTAATGGCTCTAAAAGTTTTCTAAAGAACTATTAGGATTTGTTGTTCGCAAATCGTAGGGAAATATCCTCAGTTTACTGCAAATCAAGAACAGTTTGCTTAGATTTGTGCACTTTTCGCTGTGTGAAATTCACAGTAATCGAGATCAAGTGAAGCTTTCTTTGTTTTTGGGAAAAATGTGAAAAAGGGGAATGCTTGCATAATTATTCCAATTGATATTCGGAAGTGTTAAGGAACATGTCAGTTGTTTTCGTTTTCACGACAACCAGTTATGTCTCTGACATTACCCACCCGCCTTTTTTTTCATTTTATAATTTCAGTTGTTTTAGTGTACGTGATAAAGTCGCAAAAAGTACTGTTACTTTCATCACGACACATTTGTTTTTATTTAAACTTGTCAAAATCTCATGTCGACTGGAATATTATTTAACATTTTGTAAGCAATTGAGAAAAAGGAATATTATTTGGCTCAAGTGGTAAGACTCAGTTAGACAGGCACATGACACTGAATTTCTAACATTTATGAGCGATTTTAGAAATAAATAGCTGATAAATTGGCAGGATCGACTTTCTCCGAATCGGATGAAACAATGTACACCTTTTCAGTATGGCAATGTCTTCTTCCTGATAAAGGAACCTGTTCGACTCAATATTAATTTTCAGAATGTCGAAATTTAAAACCGTAACTAATCACTTCAAACATCGTTTTCCGTCATCTACTCATCAATCCTTTTCCGAAAATACCCACATTGTAAGGGTTTTTAAGGAATATCGACAAACCGGAAGTCGCTATCTTGAAATTTGAACCGACCCCAAACATAATTTTCTTGCACCCACTTATCACATCCGTTCCGAAAATGGCCATGTGATTGGGGGTTTCCACATTCATTACACAAATTCCAAATAACGTAAACTTTTTTCACGAACCAAATCCCAAATAACGTAAACTTTTTTTACGAACTACCTCCATTTACGAACCCCCGTTTAGTTCGTAAATGGAGGTTTCGGTGTATCGACAAACCGGAAGTCGCCATCTTGGATTTCCGAACCACTTCAAACATCGTTTTCCGACATCTACTCATCAATCTCGTTCCGAAAATACCCACATTGTAGTAATTTCCATGAAGCCGGAAATTGTTTTCATTGGATTCACGTTATTTGGGATTTGGTTCATAAAAAGAGTTACGTAAAAAGAGGTAACGTAAAAAAGTGTTCGTAAACGGAGGTTTGGGTGTATAAGTGAATTGCTACTTGATGATTTCAGAAACAAAAAAATCGAAGCACATAATTGTGCTTCATAAACAAATAAACAGATCTCGTTATTTCGAATTCACTTCGCTGGTAAGCTGAAATTGGAATTGAATACCTGAATGGAAATACCAACGTTGTAACAAAATAAACGAATTACTAATGGCTGGAGAAACACGGAACGGATGGAACTGAAAGGGTCCCAAACCAAAAAAAAAAAATGATGGCATCGGCAGGCATCGAGATAACTCGGTTCGAACCGAACCTAATGACGTCGCCCAGAACTCGTTTGGGATCAATTTCAATTAGGCAATCAATTGGAAGCAGCGCGATTCCAATTATACCAATTTGGCTAATCAAATGTACCTTCCGGTCATAGGCCGCCGATCATTAGCGTTCGATTATTACGACCAGCATTGCAGCTCGAAATGCAACGACAACAATTATTACTATTATTATTATTATTATTATTATTATTATTATTATTACTACTCCTACTACTACAGCCTTTTCCAATGAACAATTTCGACGCCTCCCGTGCACATTTCACTGCACACAACCAGATGTGTCGCGGCGCATACCGCCGCATGCCACGAGACATACTCGATGGACACCGGTTCCTCCTGAGTTCCTGGGTCCTTCGGGGTTCATATACTGAAACTTGGCACTGGCACTGGCCCACTCTGTTTCATCAGAACAGTAAACCAAACATTGGCTGAATAATTGCACAAACCTCTGCACCACGAAACTAGCACTGGGCCCGCTGGGACCCCTCTGCGGAGTGGGAGGAGGGGGGTTGTGCATCGTCAACATTTTTGCAGCCGGATCTTCGGGAGGCCAATGGCACACGCAAAACGCGGTCGGTCGACCAGCGAGATGAGCAATCATACAAATTATTATTTCAAAGCATCGGATTGTTGGAATCCTGGCTACGATGGAACCCTCCGGGCTGTTGCTGCGTACGGTCGGTGGCTTCTCCGAGGCGGTCCGGAATCGCCGCAGCGTCATCGACTGCCGGTCCGTCCGTCCGTAGTTCGGATCAGTTTAGCTGCTATTGTTTCGTCATGAATAATATTCACAAGCAATTAAAAAGAGCGCAAGCACATTTTCGCTAGTTCGCTCCGAGGCTGCTCATTCGATGGGACGGAATGCACCCAAGAGCACCCGGCATGGCTGCAACACGCGAGGCAGGCTTCAAATTGGCCGCGATGGCCGCATCCAACCACTGTGCACTTCGATGAAGACCGGAGTGCCATCAACGCGCGAACGTTGGCGTTGGATCCTGAATTGATATTAAACCGATGACTTTGCCTCCCACCGCCGTCGCCCGCCCACCCAACGTCCCAAGGATGAATAATAGTGTGTTTGTGGGCTTATGGTTTCTAGCGAAGCGCAAAACAACAGACGGCTATTCTACAGATTGTTTGCCCCACCCGGCCCACCCTTCCTTCCCTGTGGTCCGGATCCCTTCGAGTAAGGTGGTTTTAGTGAAGCGTGATGTTCTAAACTAAGGCGATCATTGTGGGTGCAAAAAAATATATAGACGTGAGTTCAATAGAGCAGAATGAGTTGGAGGAGTTTTTTTTCTGGTCTCTCTCTCTCTCTGAAATGGTTGCGTGGGTGTATATTTTTTTCCGATAGTCAAATGTGCACTCATACGATTCTGGCTGCAGGGATCAGGGCATAAAAAAACGCTTTCCCGATGGAAAGCAAATGGTTCGGATTGATTTCTTCCGGTTGCGTTGAAGCTGGTGGTTCCATCCATTCATAAATGCATCTACCAACCGGTGTCAGAAGGGGGGAAAGCTGTAGCGAGGTGCTGTTCGATGATGTAAGTTGTTTACGTGGAGACTACTACACGATAAGCGTATTGTAATATTTGAGTCGTCGTGAATCAGTCGACATTTTCTGTTGGATGCAGAGCTGGAGATGTTGTATTTTTGCCGTTTTTTCCTGCATTGAATGAAGAGACTTTATAAAGTGGTACATAAGTTTAGATAGATGCTACACTTTTAGAAAAAATGAAAAGGAAGCATGACGTAAATTCAAGCATACTGTAATTTCTTCAATGATAACATAATGTTACATCTATTAACATGTAAAACTCATTCAGTAAAAAACATTCAAGCGAAGAGGTTGTGTTTCGATTATGCTGCACGTGAGTTAACAGTTGCAGGTAGTTAAAGCTGCTGATGCTAATAGCCAAGGCAACATTCGGGGTGTTTCCCGACTGGAAAGCTAACAACAAAGGCCATCCCGTTCATACGCACAGAGGTGTAGAGACACAGAGGTGCGAGCGCATAGAAGTGACGAGTCACAGAGGTGCCATCGCATAAAGGTGCGAAGACGAAGGGGTGCAAAGGCACAGAGGTGCTAAAGCAACCCAGTGATGATTTACCGGGTACCAGAATTTGTACGCTGCGTAGGATCGAAAGAGACGACATATATTGTGAGTGTCGCACTGCAAGGATCACATTTGATCGCCACCAAGAGCAAAAGCACTGTACCGGGGGTCAGGTACAGGCAGCACACCAAGTTCTGTGGTGTCCACAACGACGGCAGAGCGACTGAGATAGCAGAAAACGACAGAAGACTGCCAATTGGAAATCGTTGGTCGAGCTTCACGTCGTTCTTTACGATAGAGGAACAGAGACAACAGCAACAAGGTAGATTTAGTTTAATTTAATTTTTTTATATCTCTTATAACTGAAATTTTACTATACATAAGTTTTCATTTTGATATTATTAATTTACAAAAAAAAAACATTTAATGTAATGGATGATCTAATGGAAGATCATCCGAATCCGATTCCGGATACTAGTAAGAGCTTAAATACTCCGAGGCCTAAACATTATCCGCAGGGTACAACTGGGCCATGGATAGTATATTTTCGAAAAAAAGAAAAGGAATTAAATTTTATGCGAATTACAAAGAAATTGACATCACATTATCCAAAAGTTGTGGAAATCTCTAAAGTTAATAGAGATAAAATTCGAGTTGTTGTTGGCGATTTGAAACAGGCAAACAATATTGTAACCAGTAAATTATTTGCTGTTGAATATAGAGTTTACATTCCATCGAATGATTTACTTAAAAATGGAGTAGGCCTTTTTTTAAAAACTCCATGCTTGAGGGAGTTAAGATACTCGAGTGCAAGCAATTGTACTCAGCATCTATTGTCGATGGAAAAAAGTCTTATCGGCCCTCAGATTCGTTTCGAGTAACATTTGCCGGATCTGCGTTGCCTAACCAATTCGTCTTCCTATTCGGCTTTTCGTACCGCATGTTATGAACTGCACAAACTGTAAAATATTCGGGTATACGGCTACTTACTGTAGTCATAAGCCCAAATGTATCAAATGTCAAGGGCCTCATAAGGAAAATCTTTGCGATAAAGAAATTGAAAAATGTATTTATTGTGGGGAAAGTCCTCATGATGATATTTCAGTATGCGCTGCATTTAAGTTGCGTAAAGACAAAATGAAGCTTTCTTTAAAAGCACGGTCTAAGCGCACATATGCAGAAATGCTTAAAACGATCATTGATGTCCCACCTTTGGAAACCGAAAACGGTTTTTCAAATCTTGCGGAGCCAGAGGAATCTGACTCTGACGGAAATAGTGAAGATACCTCGTTTGTCACTCCTTAAGGGTCTGTTAAGAGGAGATTAACAAACCACAAAATACCAAAAAACGACACCTAAAATCACACCTTCAAAAAAAGATCCCCGTGTTAAAGCTAAAAAGCCAAATTTAAAACCAAAAACTGTGCCTCCTGGTTTGTCAAATTCACAAACCAATCCAGGAACTAGCACAAGAAAAGACAATAATCCAGTGGGCTCCGTTTCACAGCGACCATCAGGATTACTGAAGTTTTCGGAAATTGTAGAATGGATTTTCACAGCATTCAATATTTCTGAACCTCTAAAGACCATCATAACAGCATTCCTACCAATAGCTAGAACTTTTTTGAAACAGTTATCAGCTCAATGGCCAGTTTTCTCAGGTTTTGTATCATTTGATGGATAGTTTTTCTTCCGCCGCAAATGATCCAATCACTGTCCTGCAGTGGAATTGTCGAAGCATCATGCCAAAACTTGATTCATTTAAAGTTTTGTTGCATAGCCAAAAATGTGATGTATTTGCTTTGTGCGAAACATGGCTTACATCAAACATAGCCTTAAATTTTAATGACTTTAACATTATACGTCTCGATAGAGACTCTCCGTATGGTGGAGTGTTTTTAGGAATTAAGAAATGTTATTCCTTTTATAGATTAAACATTCCTTCGACTTCTAGTATAGAAGTTGTTGCTTGTCAAATAAACATTAAAGGAAAGGACATTTGCATTACTTCGGTATATATTCCTCCCAGAGCTCAAGTTGGACAGCGACAGCCTTATGAAATTGTCGAAGCCCTTCCTGCTCCACGTTTGATTTTAGGAGATTTCATTTCGCACGGAATGATGTGGGGTTCCGTTTACAATGATAGCAGATCATCTTTAATATAGAATATTTGCAACAATTTTAGCATGACGGTACTAAATATGGGTAGCATGACACGGATCCCAAGACCTCCTGCACGTCCAAGTGCATTAGATTTATCTCTTTGTTCGACTTCAATTCGACTAGATTGTACCTGGAAAGTATTTCCTGATTTACACGGTAGCGATCATTTACCAATCATCATATCAATTAGCAGTAACAAAGGCATTGCTGATTCAGTTAATATTCCATATGATTTGACAAAAAATATTGACTGGATTAAATACCAAAGTAGTATCTCTAGTATTTTGAATTTAATGGAAAAGCTCCCTCCACTTGAAGAATATGACTTCCTCGTTTGTTCGATTCTGGAGGTCGCAGAACAAGCCCAAACCAAACGATTTCTTGGTCCATCGTCTAACAGAAGGCCTCCAAACCCTTGGTGGGACAAAGAGTACTCAGATGCTAAGCACGCGAAACAAAATGCTTTCAAGACGTTTTTAAAACGCGGAGGAGAAACTCCTCAGAATTTTGAAAAATTCTTGACTTTAGAAACCAAGTACAAGAGCATACTTCGGGCCAAGAAATGTAGCGTTTGTCCAGATTCTGTTCCTATGCATAGCATTATTAGGGAGTCTTCTCCAAATGATGATTCTATTGATAGCCCCTTTTCAATGATGGAATTTTCCATAGCACTCATGTCTTGTAACAATAACGCTCCTGGGTTGGACAGAAATAAACTCAACTTGGTGAAGAATCTGTCCGACCTTGCAAAAAGACGTTTGTTGGAATTGTTCAACAAGTTTCTTGAACAAAATATTGTTCCACTTGACTGGAGGCAAGTGAAAGTTATCGCCATTGAAAAGCCGGGGAATCCAGCTTCCAATAACAACTCATATAGGGACCGTGCACGAGGGCGTGGTTTAGTGGCCGGCGACGACAGCGCACGAGGCGGCGAGTAGAAAAAATAAAGCTACCATTGCAAAACTTGTAAACTGAGTATGAAAATACTATCTAGCGTATTTTCTCTGCGGATTTTTTTTCCGAACCCTATGGAATTATTCGCGTGTGGTGCGAACGATTGTTCAACACCGACTGACTATTAAGTTTTGAATCGAATTATTCATTCTGTATCCAAATACGGCCACGTCATTTTCTGTCATTGCAGTTGGATTTGTGTCTAATATTTGTCATATTCACTCAAATTCAAACACTCAAACGATATTCTCAGCACATTAAATTATTTTTTAATCGACTTGACCGGAAACACTGAAAAATATCTTGCTAAAACATTCTAATTTCAGACCATTAGTAAAAATTGCTTCTGTGTAATTTCTTTTTATACTTTCACTCAAAGAAAATACCCCAATAAAAAGTTTAAATATTTTTTAAATGAAGTAAGCTTATCTCGAAGTTATTTTTACTTTCGCTGAATTGCAATTATTACACCACTTGCTATTACTTTATTTTCAGAGCAAAATAGACCCAAATAATTTTCCATCCGTCAAACTTTGAAATGGGCCACAGTTTTAGATAAATTTAACTACTCGATAAAAAATAACTGCCCGACTGTCAAATTTTAACTAAAAGTTGAAATAATTCGAAGAAGGGTCCATACTCTTAGAATGGAGGAAGAATATAAATTGTAATCGTAAAAAAGCTAGCAATCACACGAGTAGCCAGTTTGACGTATATTGAAAATACGAGTCACGAAGCTAACAACAAATAATCATTTTATTGAAACGCTGAACTGTTTTGCCTTTCTCATATAGAAAGGTTATACAATTACTTGAAAATTGAATAGTACAAATTGGCCAAGTGTCATATGCCATTCCACTCAGTTCGTCGAGCTGAGCAATCTATCTTTGTGTGTGTGTTTCTCGAAAATGCTCAAATGAAAGGTTCTGCACGGAGTTTTTGAATTTCATCCGGATCCGACTTTCGGTTCCGGAATGATACGGCAAAGTGTGTTAAAAATTGTGTACGTCACTTGAAGAGTCGAAACGAAAAAAGTTAAAAGTTTTCTAAATTGGTCTCGAAAGTATTCCCGGTTTTCGAATAACGACGGCAGATAATAGTCAAAAAAGGATCTCACTTACTTTTACACTTAGTCCGGTATTCCTAATCTTAGGTTCAAATGAATGATCTTATGCTCCTACCGAAAATTAAGCATATTTTTTGGGTGCAACTAAAATCATGTTAGTTGATGGACATACAAACCAACTTCGATTATACGTTCTCGGGTTCTTGTGCCCGAAATACCTACAATAATGGAACTCCCTTCGTTTTCTCATCGATGTCAGAGAACTGTTTCATTCTGTAGGTTCTACTAGTTAATGCACAAACAATCTCGTTGGTTTATTTTAAGAATCGGAGAGAAATATTTTTAATAGTATACCACAGTATTATATATGAGAATATGATTGATGTGAGAAAAGAATCATTACACCACTATGTTGTATTAAAACAGGTTTTTGACTATTTTATTCAGCGTGAACATATGGTAACAGTGTAAAGCTATGGTAGAGTTTTTTCGCCTATTCGCCACTAATGGCGCTACTTGTAACCGTGCACGGTCCCTATAGACCCATTGCAATGTTGTCCTGCATCAGAAAATTGTTCGAAAAAATTATTCTTCGACGTCTTGACACTTGGGTCGAGACGAACGGTTTGTTGACAGATACTCAGTTTGGTTTCCGTAGAAATAAAGGGACGACCTTTTGTCAGAGAAGTGCATGTATTTTTCATATGCCGATTTGGCAACAATTAGAATTAGCTACATGGCTCATGCCTCAGTCCGCTCCTGTATAATTTCTATGTAAACGACATTGACAGCTGTCTAGTAACCCCATGTACACTAAGACAATTGGCAAATGATGGCGTAGTTTCAGTTACTGGACCCAAAACTATTGATCTGCACAAACCATTGCAAGATACCTTAGATAACTTGTCCGATTGGGCTGTTCATTTGGGTGTCGAATTCTCTGCGGAGAAAACAGAGCTGGTCGTCTTTTCAAGAAAGCATGATCCCGCGCAGCTTCAGCTTCATATGATGGGAAGAATGATCCAACAGGTTTTAACTTTTAAATACCTCGGGGTGTGGTTTGATTCCAAATGTACGTGGGGAGGACACAGTATTTATCTGATAACAAAATGCCAACAAAGAGTAAATTTTCTTCGAACAATAACAGGATCTTGGTGGGGTGCTCATCCGGAAGATCTAATAAAATTGTATCAGACAACGATACTTTCAGTGATGAAATATGGATGCGTTTGCTTTCGTTCCGCTGTAAACTCTCATTTTATCAAACTGGAGCAAATTCAGTACCGTTGTTTGCGAATTGCCTTAGGCTGCATGCATTCGACACTTACAATGAGTCTAGAAGTTCTGGCAAAAATTGGTTTTGGGCCTGTGCGCGCAGCTCTCATTTCTTCGTAGTATGAGATCGGCAAAGATAAATGCCCATAAATTGCTGAGTTTTCAGAAGTGTTAGACCCTACCCGCCCCTCAATTTCGTCGCGTTTCACTTTCGGCTCATCAGTGCTTAAAATCGAACTGCCATTCCCTCCTCAACCACGGAAAATTTTCCGTATTTCTATGTGTCCGTTTTGCACGATACGCTTTGTGCGATGATTCGTACGATTCATGCGGTTGAAATTTTACGCGCCTCGTTTTGACACTGAATTTCAACTTAATGCTTGTTCATACCAAACATTTTAGAAAACTTCAAGTTTTAGTTATTTTTCGATATCTCATACTACTGAAAATTCTATCATAAATTGTTGAACATATTGTTGATGGTATGGAGAAGAACTTATGTTGCTGCCTAAATTACAACCAGAGATATTCGCGATTAAGTTCTACCCATTCTTGTACAGAGGAAATTTTGATAGGGCACTGCTTATTAATAGTATCGATATTATTGATAATTCAGTAAGCGCTTAGAATAGGTAAGATAAAATGAACAATTTACTTTTCACGTAAAATAGATTTTAGAGGACTCGAATGATGTGTTTTATCTCGGATCCACTCCCTTCAATGTGAAGGGCGTTTGTGCATAACAACAAATAAATATAAAAATGTCACGGGAATATTAAACGCTATCACCAAATGTCAAACAGTTACTCGACGGTTGGTTAGCAAAAGTGTAATCCGTGTTATGCCTACCAATCGCGTATCGCGCATCTACTCCGTTCGCAATCCCTAATACACTGGATATATTTATGGCAAAATCGTGTAGTCAAATGTCGACCGACCTTTCGCTGGTGCCAGCACCGTATCAGCCGGAGGCCAAATCGAATCGTCGATTTGTTATCAACGATTACGGTGGAAACAAATGTGCACGTACTTCAAAGTTACACCAAATCCCCCAAGCATTCCCGGTTGAATTTCGCAAATTTCCATGCTCACCGGCTCGAGCGAAAAAAAATACCATCGCGCGAAATAAATTCAAAAGTTTCATTTGAGTAAAACCAAATGTAGCGTAAGCGGAAAGTATTCCAGCGTGCGTTGGCTGCTCTATCCACCTATCCCCCTTCGATTTACCTGACTGCATGAAGATAGCTTTTTCTGTTGAGCACAAGCCCACCCTTCGGTTGGGTTGGATTGGAATCGTCGGTTGGGATGGGAACGACCGAAGCAACATACAGCATTCCCAGAGCGCGTAAACAACAATCCGCAGTTTGATAAACTTATCCCAGCCGCTGGTTATTTTTTGATAATCTTCACCACACTCACCTGCCGACACACGCTGCTTTCCAGCTTGCAGCATCCAATCGAGCCTGGTAACGATGGCGGCCACCTGTTCGACCGGCTGGGGGGGTGGAAGTTCATGAAAATATATTTACTCAGCACATGTCGGTGAGGATGTGCGTTTTGCCGTTCGAAGTGTCTGTGCCGAGTGCTCAGTGTACAACAAATTTTCCACCGTGCATAGCTGGAAACTACGGAGCTATTAAATTTACCACTTCCCAGACGCCGCCAGTCTGCTTCCCAGCCCAACGGGAAGATTCGTCCTTTAGGGGTGTGTATGTGTTTGGGTGTAAGCTGGAATATATCCGGTCCGGTAAGGTGCTTACAGTTCTACGGTCTGCTCAGTGCACGGATCCGCTGACACCTGCCAGTTTGTTATTTTTTTATAGATGACTAATAAAAATTTATCGGCCGCTCTATTACTCATCGCACTCGGATGGGTGTTTTGTGCTGTCAGCCGAAAGATTTCGGGCACCAGTCGGTCTTCGCTTTTTATTTCGTTACACAGAAAAGTGTTTTTGTTTCATGGTTTTCTTTTACGCATTTACGGCATTGCACGCAGCTAATCATGGAAACGAGTCCTCGTGATCAAATTACCGTCGCCGCGCGACGGTTTTCGGTTAAAATTGTGACTATAAACGAGAATTAGTTTCGTCCTTTCAACAGTACATTCCACGTAAAATTGTACGTGGAACACACTTCGACGGAACTGTCACTCTCGTAGGAGACCACCGGTTTAATGACGTCCAAAAAGGATACGTCCTCGACCGACCGTGGCAAGAGCAAAGTTTGGATAGGTTTCATCGTTCGGAACTGGTCCTGCTCACATACACGGGACGAATTCACACCCGCACTTAAGAGCAAGAAACACCGTCGCAAATTAAATGCAAACAAACCCGATGGATGTGCCGGAACAGAGAAGAACAAGAAGAAGAATTGAATGCAATCGTTGGCTGTTTTCCACCATCACGAACAAGGTAAACTAGCTCACGTTTGTCAACACACTCCGAAGTACATGGCAAATTGTTTCCAATTAAAAGTCCCTTCACCGCAGAACACGGTGACGATGCTGTGCTGAAGGAACTTTTGAAAAAGCTCATAGTGCTACCAAATGCTAGGCGTTGGAATTGCAAACCATGGAAATGGTGGAAGGAGTCGCCAATTTCGGGCACCGGACGTGCGAAACTCGCGGCACGGTGGCAGGATGTGAAAAAGGAATTATCCTGAAAATAGACCACCTTCCTTCGGCTTCCTTCGGTGGAAACTCTCTGCAAATGCAAATAATACCGAGAAAATGATGAAGTTTGCAGATAATGTGTTGCCCCGAAATAGCCGTCCGTAGATAGTTTCAACATCTTCGGAACACTGTGTTCTGTCGGTGGTCGATTGGAGTCGATTTTTATCAGATCGTATTATTTTGCAAGGGTACTTTACAAACTTCTATGGACTCAAATATAGTTTATTACGGTTCATGTTAGCTTGTTATTTATATGCTAGCTTACTGGAAACTGCAATCATTTCAATAGAGCAACTTTTTGGTTCAACAACAATCGAGAAAATCGAACAATTTAAGAGTTTAATTATTGCTCCAAAGTAACAATTGCAAATGTATGAGTTATATTAAAGCTAAGGTGTTATTTGTACATCAACCTAAAAGGTCTACAAATAAAATTGAAGTTTGAAGAATTCGTCCACTTTTTCGCATATCTAGAATGCCAGATTCGAAAATCAGACCCACACAAAATTCTACAATATTCCGTGTTCTTCAACCAGAAACTGAGAAATCGATGTGATTTTCGTTTCGGAGTTTTTGACCACTACTTCCGAAACCGGAGACCGAAACCGAGAATCAAAACAGCAGAAGAAAGTTTACACGTGGTATTAATTAACTAGACCGAAGAAATTGAAACGTACGAAAAAAAAATGCTTTCTAAAGAGATAACAGGCGGATGGGTGATGTCACATACATAACCGGAGGGCGTGAATACGAATAAAACTGACATGCTTTTTTCTCACTTCCGAATATCGATTGTCGTTCGTATTATTTGATGAATTGTGTAAATTTTTCCCCTTTAAATTGCTTTGCTTTTAGAATTGTAACGGTGCACAGTGGTTCAGAAGCGCAATTTTACGCTCCTAATTGATAACTCATAGAAACGTGGTTTTTTGAGGTACAGTATTTTAAGCAAAGTTACTCAGAATGAAAGACGCCTTTTTTTGATCAATTTTGTTTATGAGATTCATCCCCCTAAAAGTGAGATAAAAATATTATTTTTGGGGGATAAGTTCCTTCGACAAAGTTGTTCAGAAAGTCATTTCAAACAAATTGGCAAAAGGTACTATTCTCGTAATTTGAGTGTAATTCATGATATAATGTATTTTCTGAAAAGGGTGTCCTAAAACCAGTTTTTGTTAGAAAACATACACATTTTCAATTTATATGAGTTTTTCATGTTCGACAAAGTGTTTTATCATTAGAAACTACATAAATTTCTCAAATATACTATGCCGCTATCATTTCAATTTAATGAAATAGAGCCATTTTTCTTGTTTTTTTTTTGTTTTAACTTGTCTATCATCGAAAGACGCACAAAGGTGCAGATGAGACTACTTACATATTCAACTACTTCAAAAAAGCTTACATACCGTAGTTGAATTACTCGTCTGCGATCGTCTACAAGTGAGATATGTTCTTTTCCTTGACATTTGCAATGATAAGGTTCATTGTATATCAGATCAGATTTCAGTATACATTCGTTACCATGCACGGAACGACCGAAATTAGCTCTGTGCATAATTCGTATTACTGTTTTTGAATTAGTTGATTTTAACAACAAAATTTCCAAAATAACTATGAAAATAGTTAAAAATGAGAATCTACTTTCCTGAAAAAAAAACTCTTATCTTTAGAGAATTTGTTTAGTTGGCGAATATCCTGGACAAAAACCAGCAATATTTCAATCCAAAACGAAATTCTCATTGACAACTAATTTGTTATTAAAATCAGAAAATTTATTTCTATTTTCTATCACCATCAGTACTGAAGGACAGCACAAAGAACACAAAAATGAAATTGGTTTAATTAACAAGTTTATTAGCCAAAAACCCATGAGAAGTGTCAAAGCAAAACAATCCATTAAAAAGCTTTGTGTCTTCCAACCTTCTGGGCTACACTGTCCGGTGTATTACTTGTATTCGGTTTTTGTTTTCCGAGTGCTCAAAGTTTTCAGTGAGAGAGTCGATTTCGCGAAGTCGAATGAAGAAAGCAGCGATTTAGAAGAAAAAATTTCAAAAAGAAGTATTTGGAAATAATTTTAACGTATTTCGGCACGACCGAAATTTATCTCTCTGTCAGAAAAAAATCTGAAGGTGGAGTCCTCATAGCCATAAACTCTTGCTTTACTTCTGAAGAAATTATTACTCCTAAATATAAAGAATTTGAGCATGTTTGGGCAAAAGTCTCAATATTGGGAGAAGAACATATTTACTGCTCTGTTCACTTCCCACCCGAAAATGCAAACAAATTCGAACACCATGCATCCCTTCTCTACGACTTGGAATATGAGGCAGTGCCGGAATACAATAAAATTGACTTTGAAGAAGTCAAGTGTAGGATAAGTATAATAAATTGATGGAACATACTGAGTACAGAAGGAAATGTCGACATCGAAGTAAACAAATTCTATCACATTATAATCAAATATTAGCCGAAACTTTGCCCATGAAAAGAAGAAGAAAAAATCATAACAGCAAATTACCTGTATGGTTCAATTCACAACTGAAACATTTGAAAAATAGAAAACAAAAAGCACACAAAACTTACAAACAAGGAACAAGTTATGCTCATCTTCAAAATTACTTAAACCCATGCAATCAACTCAAAATAGCCATTAACACAGCACACGAAGAATACAACCGCAAAATTGAAAACGAAATAAAGACTTGCCCTAAGAACTTTTTTAACTACACAAAAACTAAACTAAAAATCAACAATTTTCCATCTCAAATGCATCTCGACGGACATGTAGGAAACAATAGTACAGAAATCTGCAAACAATTTGCAAACTTTCTTCAGGAAGTATATACATCGTATTCAGAAACTGACCGTGACCGTACCAATCTTTAAATCTGGTTCAAAATCTAACATTCGGAACTACCGTGAAATAGCCATTGTCTCTTGCATTCCAAAATTATTTGAAAAAATTGTAAACGAAAAACTTTTTCAACAACTGAAGAACGTAATAACTAACAAACAGCATGGCTTTTTCAAAGGCCGCTCAACTACAACAAATCTCCTTGAATTAGTGACATTCACTCTGAACGCAATGGACGCTGGCAACTACGTAGAAACTCTTTACACCGACTGACACACCATTACTTCTATACAACCAACAAAAATATGGCATAGAACATAGCCTTCTAGAGTGGCTTAAAACATACTTAACGAATCGTGTACAAGTAGTTCGCTTCCAAAACATGAACTCCGGCGTACCTCAGGGCTCTCACCTAGGGCCTCTTCTTTTCCTTTTAAATATAAACGACATTTTCTTCATACTCAAAAATTAAAAAGTGCCTATATATGCAGACGACATGAAACTCTTCATGGAAATTAAAAACTACGCTGCAATATTCCAGAACGAAATTAATCTTTTCCACATTTGGTGCTGCGAAAGTTTACTTCAACTCAATGTAAAAAAAATCTTGGAATATTGCAGCCTAGTATGGAATCCATATAACATTATTCACGAAGAACGCATTGAATCTATACAAAAACAATTTCTTTTACATAAGTTTAAAATAAATAGATTACAGGTTGAGTTGTGATTAAGACTGAATGCCTCTTTATTTTATCAGTTCCTTAATTCATATCCTATCCTCTCCTAGTCAGTTAATTAGTTTTCTCTTTTTTTTACAATTGATGAGAATCTAGGGGAAGGAGTTAGAACGCGCAGTGTAAGTCGGGTTTAACCAATGGGACTAGTTGTATCGAGTCGGCCATTGTATATTTTGTGAGTAAGAGAGGAAATAAGCTTCTTGATGAGAGTGAGCGGGTGTGATACGGAGAGGAGCGGGCGATAGCATGTTGGGTTATTCTCGTGAGTTTCGGTTTGAGTTAGTGTGCGTTCTTGAGTTACTGTTATTCTAGGTCGTGCTGGTTGCTATTCAGTTGTGGACATGAGGGGCGTCGAGAAGGGGAAGTGACACAGTATGTCATGTTTATTTATACCGTTTTCGTTTTAGAACCTACACGCGGGCAACTCTGAATCCGAGTAAAACGAACACGTGTTACGCGCCCTAGACAACAACTCATATAAAAAAGAAAAAATAAACAAACTTGCATGGATGCGTGGTGCGACCCGAGAAAATTTTCAGAGCGAAACTACGCGATTGGAGTCCGATCTAGAGCGACACCAGGTTGCTAAAACAAACTCATCAAAAGTTGTTTTGGCGACTCTGGGTCAGCTCTCGGGCTGCTCTGATCAATAAACGAAAACGGTATTAGTGTGTTCGGCAAGGTTGCTGATCCTATCAATGAAACATTACTCGTGAACTATTCTTTTCACCGGCGATGCTCTACCCGTGCGGCGAGCAGTTTGTATATATTCCGTGTCTGCTTCATTCATTATTTCCTTCCACTCAGAGAATTGTACCGCTTGGCAAAGCAAGCAAGCATCATATATGCACTCTGTTCGCTCGCAGTGAGTTCGTTTCGAAGCGTTTAGGTAGAAAGCTATTCGGTGGTGCTGATGACTCGCGTTGAGTCGAATTTTCTACTCACGGTGATTCGTTCTCTGCGACGTATGGCGGTACAACTGAATGACCGCCCAGGATAAAACTTTATTCCTGTATAAAGCTTATAAGAAAGATGTCGAATCTTTTTGAATTGTCTTCACTGCACATTTCTTCGGTGTTTGCTATACTTCAATCGTGATTTGTAGCGTTAGGGACAACTTTGATACCTGCCAGAATATGTTATTGATTAATCATCAAACTGTAAAGGGTTATTAATGGAGCGTTTTTGTGTGTCGTAAATATATAACTTTCACTCCTATTCCGTAGTTCTATAATAAATTCATTTTGTGTTTCGATCGAGTTCGACTTTTCCAAACAAATTATACCTCATTCGAAATGCCAAATTGGTATTTTTCATTCGGTCGAATGTAGGGTTGTTTATTATGCCTGAGAAGTAATAGTCACAAGTTTTTGTCAATTATTATTGTTTCTCATAATCGTGAAACTATTTATATACCGATTACAAAGCCATTCGACGATCGTTTACTTAATAATTATAAACATATGTGATGACACTAATAATTGCTTCTAATTTCATGTTAATCATTCATAATAAACTAATAGTATTTGTATTGACTTCGAGACAAGTTGTGTCGAACCAAGTCAACTACCAAAAAGATTGAGACCAACTTTGATGATACACACTATTAGTTCTTACAAATACAAGAAGAACCATAAACACCAAATAATTCCGTCACATTCAATATACAGGGCGTTAGAGCTACAATATAATAGAAACTAAAACCGAAATAGAACTTCTATAATTTTGTATAAGGCACTAATTTGGAGGCCAACATAAGATTTTACTGAAGAATGATATTTCTATTATTATCAAAAACAAACAAACTCTCTACAGTGGAAACTGTGCCATGGATAATCGTGCAATGAAGACCTTCCGCAGTTTCCAATAACGAAATAAATATCTAAAAATCAAGTATCATACAATCAAACACAACAAAATTATCTGTCTCGTGACATTAGTGACGTTAAATAAAGTGGAATTAAATGCATATTTTTTTTTCTTGATCCTATATTCTCCTACTATCTCCTGATTATATGATAACAGAATTATATTTCATTTGGACTCTTTGTATGTGATCCTTTAAGTATTCACGTAAAAATTTTGTTGCTCAACATAGTTTTAAGGTAAATAATGCAATGAGTAGTTTCAAAACTGAATGTGTGATATGAGTAACAAAAATTCTAAATCGCACTATCTGACAAATTGATAAACCACGCGGATTGTGTTATTTTTCAAATTGAAATCGTTTCCTCTGTAATATGAATATTGAAAAATGTTATGAAATTGAATTTACAATTTCTTCTAGCGGATGTTCTTTTTTAAAAAAAAGCTAAACCGATCACTTCGGGAGTCAATTGTAGAACATTTTATTTTCAACACATTTTTGACAGCAATATCAGATTGTAATCTTAATTTGATTTCAGCTCATCAATTTCTCAACTGATATCACATTACGTTATTATTTTGCTGTTTGCTTTTGGAAAAAAAACTTACGAGGCAATAGTTTTGTGAAACTCCAAAAATGATAATATTAAATGCAAAAATTTAATGAATGCATTAAAATAGGACTAAGTTAATAAGGCGATACAAAAATGCAAAAGTAAATTTCAATGGAACATCTATTCCTCCAATTTTATGTTGCGTTTTACAAAATGCTTCGACATCCTGTGGCAGTTGGCTGGAACCACAACCGTGATTCTGAATTTAAAAGTCTTAATTTCCTGATTAGCCATTCTTCTTAATTGCTTTGATTTTTGCAAAGCAAGCAGTTACATGGCGTCTCAGTAAGTTCAAACGTTGTGGAAAACCCTGCACTCCTATTACTTCTATAAATCAAATCTATGCGAAGAAGCGTTAAATTGTGTTTAATATAATAAAAATATGAGAAAATAAATCATCCCTGGAATTAAAAGATTAGACTTGCCTCTATAATCAATATTCAGAATATATTTTTGTCACTCTATTTGCATTGCATATTGATATTGCGTATTGGACTTGATCATTCATAATCATATGTGATTTTAAAAAATATCACTGTAGATATTTCAGTCCATTTTCAAAATCATAAATAAAATAAATATCAAACCAACCCGAAATAGAATATAAACTGCAAAATTTTCACTTTACAAAAGTGATTGTCCTCAGGTGATTCAACCCCAGCTTTTTTAAAATCTATCTGCCATTACTTGCCGCAAAATTTCAACAGCACGGAGTACGAACGTGAGAATAGTATTCGGTGAAATCTGAATAAACTGTTTCATTAGTTTTATTGCAGGTAGGAAGTACATTATATGTACATTAGTATACGATTTTAAACGACGTTTTGAAGCGGACTATCAGTTTTATTTATCAGTTTAATTTTTATCCAACCCAATCGTTTCGCCATCTTCCAATGATAAGTAATGATATTACGTTTAAAGTTTTCTAAACTAATTTGTGATGTTCAACGCACACTTTTTATCAGGGCAATATCTACGAGACAATTAAACTAAGCAAAATAAAAAATTGCTTCCATCGCATCGCTAATTTTTGTCTTCAATTTTTGCGTACACTTGCATTCATGATTGCTGGCATTTTGACTCGCATATCATATGATTAAAACTTGATGCTTCCTTGTTTCTGCAGTCGAAATTTATGTCTACGTCGTACCTTTCTTTGGGTCAGCGTGAAGTGCAAGTGTTGATATTTTAGTTGCCTTCATGTAGGTAATGTATTTGTTTTATGTAGGTCTCTAGGTTTTCGTGGAATAGTGTTTTTACGGGATTTTGTCAAGTGCGTGTGGTCTGGGGTGTGAGAAAGATTTAGTCTTGAATATTCATATTACATGATCTGAAATGTGTGCGGAGATTTAGCGTTAAATGCTCATATTACAATAAGCAAAGCAAAGTCCTGGTATCACATTCCTTTTGTGGAATTTGGCCTTTTTGTTTCAACAGACTTCGCAGCCGATTCTTAGTGTACAGAATTATTGCATGGCTAGTACTATGAATCCTACTGACACTAAGAATCCTTCCAGGTCGGGGCTCGAACATACGACAACTGGCTTGTAAGACCAGCGTCCTTACATATGCACTTTGTAAATTAAACTGGACAGCATTTCCTCTACCATCATATGAAGTACGCTGCATGCTCATCAATATACAAACACTTAAAGAACGCCGCAACTTTGCAATGCTTCATTTTATCAGCGACATTATTGCTCAACGCATTCAATCACCTTCTTTATTTTCGAAATTAAATTTTCATATACCTAGCCGTCAATTACGAACCAGGAAATTATTTTTAGAAAAAAACACTAGAACAAATTATGCAAAATATAGCCCAATCAATCGAATAATGCGCCATTACAATCAATACTGCGAACATCTTGACCTTACTATATCCAAAAATGAAATAAAATCTCAGCTTTGTCGTAGAAATAATGCGTTGTATGTAAGTGAACATTGTAAACAATTTATAAGTAGTCTACATTTACTTGACGAAATAAATAAATATAACCTTTGTAAAAATGTGCCAGGTTCCATTGCGCAACCCTGTATTTGTTATGTAGTCAATAGTCATTGCAGTTTTTCATACCGCTTGCCCATAATATACGTAAATAAACACTTTAGACATTTCGATCATAAACGATAGACTTCAGTAAGTTGCAGTTTTCCATGAACACAACCTTCACCAAATATCGAAACGATGTAAAGTAAAAGACATTTGTTTGCATTTTAAGACAGCCGCTTTTTCTGAAGAATTGTAAAAAATTGAGGTTAAATAAAATGAAGGTTCTATGATCATAAGTTGAGTTCATTAAAAATGAACTAAAAAGTTCTTATCATTTTCGAAGTAGCGTTTAAATATACAAAAATCATTTTCAACACGACTCACCTGACACTGTGGCAGCTCGACGTGCTCCTCCGGACGGGGTGCCTTCCAACCCAGCAGCGGCGGTATGCAAACCAGTGCCGACATGATCCACACCGCCGCAATCATAAATGCCGCCCGGCCCGGTGTCCTAGACTTGAGATATTCGATCGCTTTGGTGATGCTCCAGTACCGATCGAGTGAGATCAGACACAGGTTCATAATCGACGACGTGCACAGCAGCACGTCCATGGCCGAATGGATATCGCACCACCAGTTCCCGAAGATCCAGTAACCCATCAGTTCGTTGGCCAGCGAGAACGGCATGATGACCAGACCGAGAAAGAAGTCCGCCACCGCTAGCGACGCAATGAACCAGTTCTGGATGTTCTTCAGGGCCTTCTCGGTGGCGATCGCGATGATCACCAGCATGTTACCGACTACGATGACTATCATTAGTATTGTCACGATAATTGATGCGATAATGATGTGCGGCAGTGTGTATCCGCTCGGGTAGCCAGTAAAGATAGTCCGATTGTCACCGCCGGTGGCCATCACGCCGTTCAGGGAATCATTCAACGAATTCGTCGCGGAACCGTGCATAAGTCCCGCCAGCGAAGAGTTCCCACCGACAATGGCCAGGAAGTCCTCCTGCGAGATGTTACCCGTCGTAATCAACGGATAATCCATCGTGATGGCTGCTGGTAGTCTTGTGTTCTCTTCCTACCGAATTGGATGACTACAACAAACAAACACACACACACGCGCGCAAGCTAGAGGGTCTAGGCTAGCCTCGCCGTTTGGTAATACATTCGGAGTGACAAACAGTGTAATTGGCTGGTCCCACAATCTCCCGACAGTTTGGATTTTTTTTTTCTGTTGGCTTTCGTAATGTACGAATTAAACTAAATATGTGTGTTTATTTATATTTTGATTTGCTAAATATTTTAGATCTCAATGACCGACTCACTAATGCGAGTTTTTTTTGCAAGCTACGGATAGACACGGCTATGATAGAAAATTTTTTTTCCTATTTACACTATCGCACACTGGATGCTTTCTGCTGATTTGCTTTACCGAAACACACTCACACTGACAAGCTACGTATGTACTACCTAGTGGCGAAACCCAATAGCCAACTGCATTTTGTTTGTGCACGTGTGCGGCCAAAGATAATTTAAGCGCGTGGCGTATGCTTAATTTTGTTCCTTTTTTTTAAATTTTTGTTTGATTACTTGAGTATTGTTGCTACGTAGTACGACACGAAACAACAATGATTGGGATACCCGTTTTACTCCGAAATTCCGATTTTCCGCTACAGTCGTGTGCTCCTCTCGGCCCCCGGGGAATCGGCTGTGAAAAAGTGTGTTCGACAGGACGTCCGTCAAAACGTCGGTCAAACCGCAATTAACTTTCGATAACTATTTATCTAGAAAACTCGAACCAAAACACTGAAGAAACGGAACGGAAACGATCGCACAAAACACAGAAATCGACTGGCAACTCCTGATCTCGCCTTTCCTTCTTATTCTTCTTCTTCTTATTCAATTCCACGTTCCCCACCGATCACTCTCTACTCTACAATTGTTCACGCTACTGTTGGTGTTGGATTGTAAATTAACGCCATTAACGCCACCCGGTAGTGGCCCATAGTGGTCGCTGTTTTTCTTTCGTCTCCGGCGCTTCTTCCGGCGCACGGCCGATCGGATGGTAGGCGTACTGCTGGTAGCGCACCGAACTCGCACTGGGCGCCCTGGCAACACTGGCGTTGTTGAAGTACTGCCACTACGGTTTCCTCCAATGGTGGTAGCTTCGTTCGTGATTGTGCCGCTTCCGAAGGTGGCCACTGGTGGCCCCGTTGCCAAAGTCGACCGACGACCGATGATCGTGCGAAGACACGGTGCTACCCGGCGTAGCGAACCGATGTGTCAGACGGCGGCGAAACGACCGGTGGTTTCGTGATCTGAAACGATAGGAAACGGGCAGCGATTAGATAATCTGTTTCAGGAATTTAAAGAAGAATCTAGTTTTGATGGTTATGTATAAGATAGTGCTACTGGTATTGAATCCAAACGGATCTTGCACACAAATTCTATGAAAAATGGTGATATAATTCCCTTCTTTAGAAATATAATTGATTTGTTTCGAAAAGATAACATAAAAATACAATCGCAATGATAGAAACAAACAAGGGCACTAGTCATTACACACTCATAGTCATTACATAAATATAATGTAACACAAGTTATACGATCGCTCATATATTTCAATATTTCATATATCTCGATATTTTAGTGAAAAAAAAACTATCAAAATGCTGTACGGGATTTATTTCTGGCTTTCAGAATGACCAAATTGTGGAATTCTCAACGATATTGAACACTGTTCGGAACATTTTTTTCGAACGTGAAGCAGTCAAATGCTAGCATTATTTGCACTCGTTTGCTGACAATACCGAACTGCGAACAGTGCACGAAGCTAATTAAATTATTCTATATTTGCATTGAACTGATTATTTTTGCCTTCGATTTGCAAAGACGTAATCTTTCTAGTTCTTTAGACCAATGTTGCAAATATTCTTCGTATAACTAATTCATTCACGCATCCTTGCTGTGATTATACTGCCTTCAAATATGCCAGTCTCGAACAACGTTGAACTATTCACTGCTCGAAAGAGAGAAGGGTGCAAAAGGAATAAGCAATAATCGTAGAGAACCCGAATATACTAATCCATTCTTCGCTGCTGGTATACATCGTGCATGTTCGTTTTATACATTCGTTTGTCATTCGTTCATTTATTTTATTCTTCGAATTGGTTCGAATAGCGTCACGGCGAAGATCGTTGGTTTCCATTCTTCGCAAAGCATTCTTCATCTAATAAATTCATCTTATCTCGTTGGGTACCAGTAATGGTAGAATGCTGGAATATAGTTCATCACATACACATAAGACTATAGTAATAGTGCGGGGGGAAACATCTTAATTTGCATGTTTCAAAGACAGCACGAGCGATCATCGCGAATGAGGTTTGGCGATGATCGCTGTATGAATATTCGTTCGATATTCGCGTTAAGTCATTCGGGGGTATGTTCAATGCGAATAACAACTGCAAGGAATAGATATTCGTGCAAGTAACGAAGCAGCGTCGGCTTCGTTCGCGCCCGAATATACGGACAAGTCCGAATACCAGAACGATTATCGAACAAAGGCGAAGGAAAGCGAACGATGATCATAGACATTCGTTGTATTTTTGATATTCGAGCAACATTGCTTTAGACAATCGTTGTATTTCTCTCCAATGCAAACGACCAGCAGCATGATGACGCGATTGCTCTTGTTTGAAGCGAAACTGGCACAATCGTACATCTTCTTCCATTCATTCCGTGAAGCAATCAGAGAAAGGTTAAACATATAAAAAGTTATTAGGAATTCAAACCTGGAGTGATTCCGTTACGCTTTCTTGTTGTACAATTTTGAAAATGCACCCAGATGAGTACAGTGAAGAAAGATGTAGTCCTACGTCAAAACACGCCAAGTAGTATAACCTTTCCTAGCGTACGTACTTCACTCACTTTCATCCCTCCCATTGTTTTATGCTGGGAAAGACTGTAATATGAGCCTTTAACACTAAATCTCCTCACACATTCCAGACCATGTAATATGAATATTTAAGACTAAATCTTTCACACACGCACTTAACAAAAACCCGTAAAAGCACCTTTCCACGAAAACCTAGAAACCTACATAAAATAAAAAACATTACCTACATGAAGGCAACTAAAACATCAACACTTGCACGTTCCGGTGACCCAGCGAAAAAACGCAGTGGTCATAAAATTTGACTACAGAAACAAGGAAGCATCAAGTTTCAAATCGTTATGTCTTCGAAGTAACAGTAAACAAAAACACAACAGCCTGTGTCACTTCCCTCTTCTTCACGTCCCTCATGTCCCACAATCGATACAAGTCCACACGACCTAGAATAACAGTAACTCAAGAACACACACTAACTCAAACCGACACTTACGAGAATAACCCAACATGCTATCGCCCTCTCCTCTCCGTATCACACCCGCTCACGCTTATCAATAAGCTTTACTCACTCTCTTACCCACCAAATATACAATGGCAATTGGTTAAGCCAGATTTATATTGCGCGTTCTAACTGCTCCTCCCGGATTCTCAGTGATCCCAATTTTAAAAACTAATTCGCTAAGCTAGGAGAGAATAGACTATATAAGTTGAAGAACTGATAAAAATAAAGCAATCTTAATCTCAACTTCAATCAATTCTCAAGATAGTCAGAAACGTCGGAATGGAACTCACACCGATAACTCAGATGTTTACCCTTATTATGAATAACGACGTATTTCTATTGAATCCTAGCCACCTTTGCTTTTGCTAGCGTTATTGGGAAGACAATGGAATACGATAGAAAAATCAATACGTCGTTATTCAGAATAAGGGTTTGTTGTTTGGCCTATTTCGCGAACTTATATACCATTGGAAGACAAATGACATTCAATTGAGTCCTGAAATTACATTACTGTAGTGGAATTTGGTCTTTCTGTTTCCAAAGATTTCGCAGCCGATTCTTAGCGTACAGAATTTTCGCATGGCTAACACATGAGCTGAAAAGTCCCAGACCTAACACATAGATGGCGCTAGTTTTATTGCAGTCATCTTTTTTCAGTTAATATCAACCTTTAAAAGACAGCTGTTAAAATTTCATGATATTCTATTCATTAGTTTGTAAGTTATTATGCTAAGAGTTACGCTTCAGAAAAAAGGATCAAAAACACTTCCTTGTTTTAATTTTACACGGCTTCTTTATGGGTAAAATATACCGTTCAGGCGAAGCAATGCACAGTGGGGAAAATGGACCAAAAACGCGACGATTTTTTTGGAGGCATGACACAGCTGACGACAAAGCACTTTTTTGGTGTGAAAAGGTCAGTAAAATCGATTCTATGTATTTAGAAGGACCGCACGTAACGCTATCATGTTCATTTTACCCCGAATTCCCTTTTTATACCTAGCCTGTTTAACCCTTTTTACCCCAATTTATATCAAAAGTCGTATTTCTTGTTAAACTTTCTCTCGCATACCGAAAGCAGGCTCGATTGATATTAAGAAGAAAGACCTGAAAGTAGGATTACAAATGGATTCAATGTTGAGCAAAATCTTAAGACTCACTTAAATGATAAATTGGAGTAAAACGGTATAACAAGATTTGTTCGGTCATTGAATTCATTTGTAATCCTATTTTCAGGTCTTTCTTCGTAATATCAATCGATTTTCATCAACCGCAAAACGGGTTAAACAGGCCAGTACTGTCATTCCCATTGTGTTTAATTGGTCACAGATGTTTTGCAGGTAATATGAACAAATTTTGGTAGGTCATATTGACGAAACATGGATTCATATTCTTTTTTTTTTTTTTTTTTAATAACTATTTATTGGAATATGAGTTAAAATTAAATTATTAAGATTTAAATTGGGTGTTCAGCCACAAGTGGTGACTTTTCAGCCCTGTTATATATATATATGATTTGGTTATTACCATGAAGACATCATTTGCTTCCGCAATTCTGAGATTTTTGTGTAGGGAAAATTCTAAACCTACTTGTATTGTGTAATGGGGAAAAGGAACTTATATACTAACTTACTAACTAATACAGAGAGCGAATCGATTCAATTGAAGATTGCATCGATTTTTGTCGGAATTTGCTTATAATATTATGTGACATTACATCTAATGGTTCTATATTTGTGAGTCTGTGTAACTCATTTGTACTAAACCAGGGAGGACGCTTCAGAATCATTTTCATAATTTTATTCTGAATCCTTTGAAGCGTTTTCTTCCTGGTGGAACAACAGCTTGACCAAATTGGTACCGCATAAAGCATGGCTGGTCTGAAAATTTGTTTATAAATTAACAATTTGTTTTTTAGACAGAGCTTAGAATTTCTGTTTATAAGAGGATATAAACATTTAATATATTTATTACACTTTGCCTGGATTCCTTCAATGTGATCCTTGAAAGTGAGTTTTTTGTCATACGTTAAACCTAAGTATTTAGCTTGATCAGACCATGTCAATTCCAAGCCATTCAATTTGAGAATGTGATTATTGTTTGGTTTTAGAAAAGAAGCTCTTGGCTTGTGAGGAAAGATAATTAATTGCGTTTTTGCTGCATTTGGTTTAATTTTCCATTTTGACAGATAATCACTGAAAATATTTAAACTTCTTTGTAGGCGACTGCAGATCACTCTTAGATTTCTACCTGTGGCTAACAGACTTGTGTCGTCACAGAATAGCGATTTCTGACAACCAACGGGTAGATTTGGAAGATCAGAAGTGAAAATATTATACAAGATTGGAGCTACACTCGAACCCTGCGGAACACCAGCTCGTACGGGTAGCAATTCAGATTTACAATTCTGATAGCTAACCTGAAGAGTACGATCAGTTAAATAATTTTGAATCATTTTGATCAAATAAATAGGAAACTGGAAATCAGACATTTTTGCTATTAAACCTTTGTGCCAAACACTGTCGAATGCTTTTTCTATGTCTAGAAAAGCAACTCCAGTGGATAACCCAGAAGATTTATTTGATTTTATCATGTTCGTTACTCTGACAAGTTGATGAGTAGTTGAATGTTCATGACGAAATCCAAACTGCTCTGGTAAAAAAATTGAATTCTCATTTATATGAGTCATCATTCTTAACAAGATAATTTTTTCAAAAAGTTTACTGATAGAAGAAAGTAAACTAATTGGGCGATAACTTGATGTTTCTGCTGGGTTTTTATCAGGTTTTAGGATAGGAATTACTTTAGCGTTTTTCCATCTTTTTGGGAAGTAAGCTAATGAAAAACACTTGTTGAAAATTTTAACCAGGAGTCTCAAGGCAACATCGGGAAGATTTTTAATAAGAATATTAAAAATTCCATCATTACCAGGAGCCTTCATGTTTTTGAGTTTCCTAATAATTGATTTAATTTCATCAAAATTGGTCTCAAGAATGTCATTTGGTAATAACACTTGGGTTGAAATATGATCATACTTCAGTGAGACTTCATTTTCAATAGGACTCACAACGTTTAAATTAAAATTGTGGACACTCTCGAACTGCTGAGCAAGTTTTTGAGCTTTTTCACCTTTTGTAAGAAGTATTTGATTTCCTTCCTTGAGAGCAGGAATTGGTTTCTGAGGTTTCTTAAGAACCTTAGAAAGTTTCCAGAAAGGTTTAGAATATGGTTTAATTTGTTCAACTTCTTTAGCGAAATTTTCATTTCGCAAAAGAGTAAATCTATGTTTAATTTCTTTTTGTAAATCCTTAACTATGTTTTTCATAGCAGGATCACGAGAACGTTGATATTGTCGTCGACGAACATTCTTCAACCGAATGAGCAGTTGAAGATTGTCATCGATGATAGGAGAATTTAATTTAGTTTGAGCTTTGGGAACTGAAAGATTTCTAGCTTCGATAATATAATGATTCAAATTATCAATTGCTGTGTCGATGTCCGCAGAATTTTCTAAAATAGTTTCATGATCCACATGATTTTCAATGTGAGATCTGTAATCCAACCAATTAGCTCTATGATAGTTGAAAATAGAACTAATTGGATTAATTATAGCTTCGTTGGAAAGTCTGAATGTTACAGGAAGATGATCCGAGTCAAAATCAGCATGAGTAATCGGTTCACTACAAATGTGACTTTGATCTGTTAGAACCAGATCAATTGTAGACGGGTTTTTCACGGAAGAGAAACAAGTAGGATTACTGGGATGAAGAACTGTAAAGTAACCAGCTGAGAGTTGATTATGAAGTATTTTACCATTACTGTTATTTTGCCTACAATTCCACTGGACATGCTTAGCATTTAAGTCCCCTATTACGAAAAATTTCGATCGATATCTTGTAAGTTTTTGCAAATCGCCTTTAAAGAAATTTAATTGTTCGCCGGTGCATTGGAATGGCAAATATGCTCCAGCGATGAAATAAATTCCATGAATGGTTTCAACTTCGATTCCCAAGCTTTCAATAACTTTAGTATTGAAAGAAGGTAAAATTCGATGTTTAATTTGCCGTTGGACAAAAATGGCAACTCCACCACCAATTCCAGTAAACCTGTCAAATCGATGAACCACATAATGTGGATTACTTTTCAATTTTACATTTGGTTTAAGAAAAGTTTCTGTCACAATGGCAATATGAATTTTGTGAACTTTGAGAAAATTATAAAATTCATCTTCACTCGATTTCAAAGATCGAGCATTCCAATTTAAAATATTCAAATAATTATTTAACATCACTGTTAAATTTTAAATTCATTATAATATTATTTGCAACTTTCCATCCGATTTGAAATGCTTCAAAAAGTGATGAAGTCGAATTCATTTGGATGATCATTTGAAAAAGTTGATCTTGTAGGTAGATCATTTTATTTTCAGTTATATCGCCTAAATCGACTTCATTTAAAGAAGCGAATGGCATTGAAGGAATATTTGTAGGTAGACTGCCATTAGAAGAAGATGATTTGGCCGGTCTACCTATTAATAAATTGTTTTCGTTAGAAGAAGAACTGCAAGGCGGTCCTGTGTTTTGATTATTTACATTAGAAGAAATAGGAGATAGATTTCTACCTAATATACCAGCATAACTGACATTAGAAGAAGATGATGACGAGGTCGATTTACCTGTCAATAAATTGTTTTCGTTAGAAGACGAATTGGCAGGTGCCTTAGAAGAATTTTCAGGTATATTCTGTAAATTTAAGGTCGTTGATTTGACTTGTTGTCTAAGCGAACGAGCGTTTAAAATTTTTTCCCTGACAGGACATTTCAAATAATTGGATTTATGATTTCCATTGCAATTTGAACATGAAAATTTATCAGTGGTTTCATTCATTGGACAAACGTCTTTCGAATGCGATTTACCACAATTCAAACACCATATGACAATTTTTGGTTCCATGACCGAAGCCTTGGCAACGACGACATTGCGTTAAGTTAGCAATACGATTATGCCGTTTATAATGTTCCCAATGAATTTTAATGTGGGAAATGAAACGTACTTTTTCTAAAGTTTTCAAATTGTTTACATCACTTCGATTGAAGTGTATTAGGTAAAGTTCATGGGAAATTCCAGAGCGTGGTTTAGAAGTACCATTCGCTCTTTTTTTTCATAAGTATTACTTGGGAAGGGGCAAAACCAAGCAATTTTTTTAGTTCATTTTTAATTTCATCAATACTTTGATCATTTGATAATCCTTTCAAGACAGCCTTGAAGGGTCTGTCTGATTTTATATCATATGAATAAAATTTATGAAGTTTTTCGGACAAATATCGAATAAGACGTTCGTAATCTTCCAATCCATCCACCAAGACTCGACATTCACCTCTTCGTCCGATTTGAAATGAGACTTTTACTTCCAGGAGAAAAGTAGAAAGCTCAGTACGGAATGCTTTGAAGTCGGAAATCATCACCGTCACTGGTGGCATAGATTGATGTTTCTTCCCAGAACGACAAGCGTCCATTTTGGGAATTTTTGAAGAATTTTCTTCTATGTCGCTACAATCGGATTCAGGTAGAATCTCGTAAATATTGTTAGACGGCATAGGATCAACGGAAGGGAAATCCGTCCGTTGTCTTTTATTTTTACATTCAGATTCTATAAGATCGTGAATGTTATTAGAAAAATGTTGAATAACGGATTGTGATTTATTCCGTATTGAATTATTTTTAGCCTTAGGCTTGTTGCCTTTCCGGTTGGACGCAGGCATTTTTGAAATTAATGAAATTTTAAATTAAATTAACTAGGCTAAATTAGTCTTCGATTAGACTCCTAGCTAGCCTTAAAAAAGGCTGATTAATTTCTTAGTCACTCTAATATCACTCTTTGTATCACTTAGTCACTCTAATATCACTCTTTGTATCACTTAGTCACTTAGTTAGTGATTCAGGTAGCCTTGAAAAAGACTGAAGCCTTGAATCAATGAAACTCTAGGTAGCCAGAAAAAAAATTCCAGGAGCCAAGAGCTATACGCGTGCGGTGCGAACGACTGTTCAACACCGACTCGATGGATTCATATTCATTGATTGAAATGCAGTGGCAACCTATGGATCTATGAGACCCTTTATTTGAGCCCAAGTTTATGAAAATCTATATAATAAAGGCAACAAGTATACTTTTATACCTAGAATCGTTATCATGATTTTGTGAAAATACTAACAAATGAGTACAAACTAAATAAAAGATGATTTATTAATTTTAGTTGGTTTGACGTAAAGCCGCCATAACTATGTTCAGTTTTTGCAATGACTAAGCGGAAACATATATTGGAGAGGCCAAATGAATGGAAAACTAACGGAAAAGATGATATATTGGAAATTGGAAAATGCTTGAGCGACAAATAGGTACAAAGCGAGAACACCAGTGTTTGATGGACAGAGCAGATGTTTGGATGTATGGTATCGGTCGGGTCCATGTTCGATGTACGTTCTACCATGTCTGACTGGCGTTTTAGAGTGTCTATAACAAGATTCAGAGTGGCGAAATTGTAGCGCGTATGCACGGAATGCATAAGAACGCAGGTTCGAGTCCTGTCTCTGAGCGTATCTTTTTCCAATAAATCATCTTTTCTGTTAGTTTTTCTTTCATTTGGACTCTCCAATATATGTTTCCGCTCAGTCATCGCAAAAAATAAATAAAAGAGAATATCAAAGATGGTAAACATTAAAAATGGTGGTCTTGGTCATAATGTAAGATGGTAAAAAAATGATTACCAATTACATTACAATACACTGAGGTCTTTTTTATGCAGTTTTTTACAAGGATTTCCGAAGTTACGCGGTTTTTTTACGCGTATTTTCGAAGTCACCCGGTTTTCTTGTTTTGCCTTAGAAATGCATGAATCGTCGAGATCTGGTGTTGTTCCGAGTATTTTTTTAAGTCAACTCTTCGATGCTTGGAAAATGCATTTCGAAGACATTTGTATTAAAACAAAATTTCGATTTCGGAAATCTACTAATTTTTCTAAACTCTAAAGCCGAATTCTTTCAAAAAAATTTTTTTCGATCCAACCAGATTCGGACGTTTCATGCATTTCTAAGGTATTCAGCATTTAAAAAAATTAGTTCTGCGTTTTTTTTACGCGGATTTCCGAAACTAAGCGGTTAAAAGAGACCTCAGTTTGAACGCTATCTATAAACAAAGAGCAGCTGTCATTTTCAGATTCGATTGACCAACTTTTTCATTTCGTTGCGCTTTAATTTCTTAACCTTTTCATATACAAAGCTACAATGAATTTGTAATTTGATCTCCAAATATACATTTACAGACTTTTCTCTTTAAAAATATAGATTTCAATATGTTTTCGTCTTCCGTATTAGCACGTAGCGGTTTTGCCTCGTCATTTGGTATGACGGTTTGAAAGTTTTGACACTCTGGATGGAATCGTACCGTATCTTTTGAGACAATGAGAGCTTTGATTTGAATCATGATTTGTGAAAATCGGTTCAATAGTTGCAGAGAAATCGATGTGAGTTCCATTTTTGAAACTTTTCATCACTATTTTCCGTGCTTTCGGATCTGGCTAACAAGACCTACCAACTAGATGAATTTATCAGTAAGTTTTATAAAAAGTTTCGCCATCACTTTTGAAAATATACTTATGAAATTGAACATTTTTCACTTACCCCGCTGTAATATCGAAACCGGAAGTCGGTTCTGGATCAACAATTTAGGTATTTTTTAAAGAATTTCAAGACCTTTCGTTTGCATCTCAGTTTGTAAAAATCGGATGAGAAATTTCTTAGAAAATTTAGTTCGACATTTTTTAAACTTAGAATTCCGGAACCAGAAGTCTGATGATAATAAAATTCAATGGCGAGCTATGACCCTATAAGACCTTTCGTTGGAATCTAAGTTTGTGAAAATCGATCACTGAGAAAAGTCAGTGACAATTTTTTTCATTTTTTTGGTGCATATCACCCTGTAATTCTTGAACCGGATGTCGGATTGGGATGAAATTCAATAAGGATCTACGGGACCACGAGACCTGTCATTTGAATCTGAGTTTGTGATAATCGTTTCAGCCATCTCCGAGAAAATTGAGTGACACATAAATCACATACAAACAGACATACATACACACACAGACATTTTGTGATCTAGACGAACTGAGTCGAATGGTATATGATGGTAAAAAAATGATTACCAATTTCATTACAATACACTGAGGTCTTTTTTATGCAGTTTTTTACAAGGATTTCCGAAGTTACGCGGTTTTTTTACGCGTATTTTCGAAGTCACCCGGTTTTCTTGTTTTGCCTTAGAAATGCATGAATCGTCGAGATCTGGTGTTGTTCCGAGTATTTTTTTAAGTCAACTCTTCGATGCTTGGAAAATGCATTTCGAAGACATTTGTATTAAAACAAAATTTCGATTTCGGAAATCTACTAATTTTTCTAAACTCTAAAGCCGAATTCTTTCAAAAAAATTTTTTTCGATCCAACCAGATTCGGACGTTTCATGCATTTCTAAGGTATTCAGCATTTAAAAAAATTAGTTCTGCGTTTTTTTTACGCGGATTTCCGAAACTAAGCGGTTAAAAGAGACCTCAGTTTGAACGCTATCTATAAACAAAGAGCAGCTGTCATTTTCAGATTCGATTGACCAACTTTTTCATTTCGTTGCGCTTTAATTTCTTAACCTTTTCATATACAAAGCTTAAATGAATTTGTAATTTGATCTCCAAATATACATTTACAGACTTTTCTCTTTAAAAATATAGATTTCAATATGTTTTCGTCTTCCGTATTAGCACGTAGCGGTTTTGCCTCGTCATTTGGTATGACGGTTTGAAAGTTTTGACACTCTGGATGGAATCGTACCGTATCTTTTGAGACAATGAGAGCTTTGATTTGAATCATGATTTGTGAAAATCGGTTCAATAGTTGCAGAGAAATCGATGTGAGTTCCATTTTTGAAACTTTTCATCACTATTTTCCGTGCTTTCGGATCTGGCTAACAAGACCTACCAACTAGATGAATTTATCAGTAAGTTTTATAAAAAGTTTCGCCATCACTTTTGAAAATATACTTATGAAATTGAACATTTTTCACTTACCCCGCTGTAATATCGAAACCGGAAGTCGGTTCTGGATCAACAATTTAGGTATTTTTTAAAGAATTTCAAGACCTTTCGTTTGCATCTCAGTTTGTAAAAATCGGATGAGAAATTTCTTAGAAAATTTAGTTCGACATTTTTTAAACTTAGAATTCCGGAACCAGAAGTCTGATGATAATAAAATTCAATGGCGAGCTATGACCCTATAAGACCTTTCGTTGGAATCTAAGTTTGTGAAAATCGATCACTGAGAAAAGTCAGTGACAATTTTTTTCATTTTTTTGGTGCATATCACCCTGTAATTCTTGAACCGGATGTCGGATTGGGATGAAATTCAATAAGGATCTACGGGACCACGAGACCTGTCATTTGAATCTGAGTTTGTGATAATCGTTTCAGCCATCTCTGAGAAAATTGAGTGACACATAAATCACATACAAACAGACATACATACACACACAGACATTTTGTGATCTAGACGAACTGAGTCGAATGGTATATGGCACTCTGCTTTCGGGCCTTCGTTTAAAAGTTGGTTTTCACAGTGATTGCTTAGCCTTTCTATGTAAGAAAGGTGAAAAAAGTTAAAAAAGTTTGACCATCGACATCCATTTTGGAAACACAATGTATGCAAAGTGGCTGTTTTTTTTTTGACAAATTCAACATGTTTAGAAAGTTTTATTCAAATCTGAGAGGGTGCTGCTTTGGTCGAGTTATTTGAACCCCTAAAACTGTTCCCCGTATACGCGCCTGATATAAGCGGCATGTTAAAAATGTGTCATAGATTCAATTTGCAAAAAATCAATATTTGTTACTTTTTTATAATAAAATGTTCTAAATAGTAACAACACCAACCTTAAATACACTGAAGTCTTTTTTATGCGAATTTACGTACCGCATGAAAAAAAACCGCATAACTCTGAAAATTCGCATAAAAAAGTCGCATAAAAAACCGTATAAAAAAGACCGCACAAAAAAAGATCTCAGTGTATATGGAAATTTATTGTAGAGTAATATATGTTTGAACAACCCAACAGCACCTAAATTCTAATCATTAAAATTCTAATATAGTGAAATTTTTGTAACTTTCTCCGAATGATCGAGATTTACGTTACAGATGAATCAATTTCTAAGCTCAGTTAGTGCTCGCATCTCATCCGATACAGTCGAAAATTGCTTACGGTCGATACGACGGAAACAAAGACAATACAGTGTAGTGAACAATAGAGTGTACGAAATGGGCAAATACGATTTAAAAAAGCCTGAAACTTGACCTTGACAAGACCAAATTCAATTTGTATTGATTGCAAGCGCTGCAAAGTTAGACCAGCAGCAAACGAAATTAAAATCTTGCTTAAGGAACGAATGCATCTAAACGTTAATGATGTAAGTGAGATTCAATTCAACAAGACATTTAACTGTATTCCTATTAAGTTCGAACGTGAAAGAGATGCAATTGCATTTGCTTCGGTTAATAACGGGGTGTATAGTGTTGATCATGACAATGTTAAATATATAATCACTGCCCAGATAACCAGTAAGCACTAATAATGGCATTAGAATAGCATTTTATGAGCACCAAAAATGCTTATAGCTCTTTATATGCAATCTGAAAGCTCATCTGTTGTAAATCAAATAGAACTCAGTTTTCAGAATGCACACCAGCCATAAATAAGCTTTATCTATTAATAGCCGTATGTTTTGCCAAAGTCGGCCTTAATTCAGTCTCAAGTGCGATTGAAATGCCAATTAGCGATTATTTGCTGTCATAACGTGGCATTAGTATGTCATAACGCATGCATGACCTTCCCCCGCAGACCAACGATCAGTTCGTTCGGGAAAGTATGTCGCAGTACGGTGAGGAAGTATGGCGGATTTTTTTCCCGGGTATCCGGAATGGCGTGCGAGTAGCACGTATGCAACTACGTAAAATAAATCCATCTTACATCTTTTGTGATCAAGACGGGATACATCCGTGTAAAATGCTGATTACGTATGAAAATCAACTGGCTACATGTCAGTTTTGTGAACAACCTGCGCACTACGGCAAACCTTGCACTGAAACTACGAAAAGGACATCTTCAAACAAAAACAAGGACAGCCGCCCAACAACGGAAACTAGTGAGCGAAGTTCTCCTGGTGCACAATCAAACCAACCAGCAACTGCCATCAATGCACAACAAGGCGCATCTACAGCAACTAACAACGAACCCAAGACTGAGAATTACAAGGAAAACGAAGAAAAAACGGAAACCAACAGCGATACCACTAATGGAGGAGGAGATGAGCCACGGACAAAGTGCCCCTCAATCATCGCCAGATAGAAATGGAAGCTCCTCTTCCCCTAGAAAAAGGGTGACAACGAGATCCAATAGTAAAAAAATTATTTTATCTAATAGAAACATGGCTCAATCGGCTACGTAAAGCTTGTACGCAAATTGCCCTGAACAAAAAATTCTTATAAAAAAAAATTACTAAGCAACAAAATAACATTTTCTTGTGAGGATAGTTTCAGTTCCACCCCTTTCTCATGAACTTCATCATCTTTAATGACCATGTCTCTCTTCCCGTCCCGGGTTGGCGGTTCAATGCATAGGACGCTGGTCTTAAAAGCCAGTTGTCGTATGTTCGAGCCCCGACCTGGAAGGATTCTTAGTGTCAGTAGGATCCAAAGTACTAGTGATGCAATGATTCTGTACACTGCGAAGTCTGTTGAAACAGAAAGGCCAAATTCCACAAAAGGAATGTAATGCCAAGTCTTTGCTTTGCTCTTCCCTTACGTATGTACGGTTTCAAAATCAAATCAAGATGAGTGAAACGGAAGACTGATCGCCCACTAACAAATTTAATAATTATGGATGAAATATAAATCCAAGTCGTAAAGCAGTCATCCAAACATTTCAAGATTCCATTTCCCCTCGCTCATACTTTAGTTAATTCGCTTATTTTAAAATCCGCCATAGAGTGCAATAAATTCAGCTTAGTCCACAATCCATATTGATTAAGGTTCTGCAATGTTAGTTAACCATTCCACTCAGAACTCTCTCAGAACTTCCCGTAAGTGAAATGGCTAGGCATCGTTCGTTACAAAACCTCTCCATCAACACCTCATCAGTGTGACGGCAACCGAAAAGGGTCGCCATAATGCCCAACTAAGCTCGGTAATAAATCCGATGTATACAGCCCGGCTTACAGGACGACTATCGACATTCTGGCAGCAAAACCAGCCCCAACCGCGAGTCCAACGAGCGCCCGATTTGCGAAATTGAGATCCTAATCAGCGTAAGCGCAAAACCCATTGGGGCTCTAAACTCTAACAACCAGTCAATCAAATTCCTAACATCATAAATCGGATCCACTGCCGAAACACTCCATCCACTCCAGCTGTGAGTCCTGCTTTCCCCGCTGTGGTTCTTTCATTTTATTATTATTGCCTTCTCGAGCGAGAGAGAGAGAGACAGAAATGAAAAGGAAAAAATGAGCTGGGAAATAAATTCTACCATTTACACCAGACCGCACCGCACACGGCTGCAGCAAAACGCGGAATAGAACACATTTCCCGGTCGGTTTCGTTTCCCTTCCTTTGACCGAGTCCGGTTTGTGCTTAAAGATCCATCAAATTTTGAAATTCTATTTTTGCATTCACTCGCTTTTCCATTCAAATCCACCGATTTGAATGGCATAGAAAAAGGGAATACCACTGCAAACGTGGAGCGTGGGTTGGCCGAACATCATCATCATCATCACCATCACCGTGGCGCCATCTAGCGTACGCTACGGGAAAAATATCGGCACCTTTTGAAATGCAACTGCCACGAAACTCGGTTGACAGTTCCGCATTCGAAAACTGGCGAAAACCTTACCCTGGACAGGGAAGAAGGGCCGATTGTTACGATTGTTGGCTGAAATGCCAAGTTGCAAACTGTCATTCGAAATAAACAAAGCCTACTGTTCTTGCCTCTGTAGGCAAGTATTCTATTTTTAAAATCCCTGACAAGAACTCCGACCGAAGGCCGTACTCACACTTCACGAATGTAAATAAACAAACCGTCCATTCCCCAGTTTCGCCTCCCGTCTCGAACCTAGTTCTCCTGAATAAATCCGTTTGGCGAGATGCCCCAGATTCTGCGAATCAAATTCTATGACTAGTAAATACAATAAGCCACTGTTTGCCGTTTGGCGTTCTCGGGGGGCCAGGAGTTAGGGGGATGGCTATAGAGGTTTGAACCTCAACCGAAAAGCACCTCCCATTGACAACTCTCGAGTAAATCGCACCACCCACCCGATCCCGGCACAACAATTTTCCGAAATGAGTTTTGCAGCTGTTGTTTCCGGCAGGGAGGAGGGAGGGCGCAGAGACGCAAGCAGACAATGCGGTGTTGAGTCTCTCTCGGCGCGCGCGAGAAGCTCAGCTTATTTATTCCCTTCATTGGCTGTGGTTTTGTAAATATTTTCATTGGTCGCTCAGCCGTGATTACTATTCAGACGGAATGGATTTATTTCATTAGGATTGTTGAGGGGAAGGAAGGTGATCACGGCGGAGGAACAGACAATATTTCGGCTGGTTTTAGAGGATGGCAAGGAAGAAATTGAAAAACGGTAGCCGAAGCCAGGTCATTTGGAACGGTTGCGAGCGATTTACAGTGGACCGGCAGTGTGTCCTCCTCAAAGTGGGGATTTTTATTAGGGGTTTTCGTAAAATCAGGTTCGCTTAGAATCTGCACACTTCGCGAACGGAGTTGGTTTCCTAAATTGGTTTCATTCATGCAAGGAAAATCAATTTCGTCGAAATAAAAACATTTGATTACATTTGCTTGATAATACTGTAAAATGACTACAGTGGTGCGAGGAATTTTTTTTTGAAATTCTCGCAATCATTTACTGTACATTTGACCGACGACACGACCTGCCACTCGTCTATCAAAACTGTATCGTAAATTTAACTACCCCTCAGTAACTCGTAATGTCAAAATGAGTTCGCATAATTTTTTTTAAACTGGCAACTTTGGTCGATAAATTGTTATTTTGGACTAATAGTTACCAATATCCTAGCAACGATTCGATTAACGTGTTGTTTACATGTCTTGTACCGTCGGATTGAGCGCAAATCCTTCTCGATAGCTGCTGAACCTTGTTTTTGATAGCTACATTAAGAGTATACGGAAGTGTGATCGTTGTAGAAGAGTTGGAGTTTGATTCCTTTTGTCAGTTTCCGTGTTCCAACTAAGTTCCAGGCTCAATCTCCATGGCCTGCGTTAGTTCTCTAATAACATATGTTTATATGCCAAAAGCAGATATACCAAAACTAGGTTCGATTATTAGAAATCAAACTGGACTAAAGATTGTGTAACCGACGACGTGTAACAATCCTATTCGGTCCAAATTTTGTATTCTCTATCGAGTTCGAATTTTCCATAAAAAAACATCACTCAATCGAAATGCAGAATGAAAATTTTTACATTCAGCCGAAATATTCTAATTTGATCTACATGCAGAATAATAATAATTTCGGATTACATTCAGTTTATTTATCAGAACTAATCCAGACTAGATAAATATATTAACTATTAGAAAATCTGTGATATATTTTAGTGTACAAATGAAATCGTTCTATCATTAATACAAACACACAACTGACATTTTATTTGTAGAACCGTACCAACAATTGTGAATTTTAATAATACATAAAGAGAAAGGTAATCCCAAGGTTATGCCCCATTTAACACGAAGATTTGTTATTACAACGGTCGTTGTAGGTGTTATAACCTATTTGTTTTCAACAAACCTGAAATGAATGCTATTTATTTTGCTCATACTTTCGCTTAAGTAGGTAGTTTACTTCAAGAGCTCCTCGTGTGCATCGCCCGCATGTCACATTTATGCACTGGAACTTCATTTTCACCGTGAAATCGCTAAAGGAATGAATTCTGATTTTCTCTGCAAAGGAAAGTCCATTTTTTTGTTTATTTACTTCGCTGGAATTTCTTGGTAACCAGTCCGTAGCAACCAGAACAGTGTTGCTTGAGAAGACTATTTTTATAATAAACTAGGGGACGCTCAATACTGTGGTAACTGGTAGTGAATCACTCACGAACACTTTTTATTGCAATTTTTCTTCGAAGTGTCTGGTCGTGTCGTCGATTTGACTGTTGACCTCACTGGCTAATTGTCATGGATTCCAAATCAGGCTGAAGATAATTATGAAAAGTAGGCACTCACTTTCAGTAGCAGAAAACTGCTTGCCAGATAACAAGTTAGCTGGCAAATTTTCTATCAGAAAAGGTAAATTTGAACATACTGAGGACAATACCCCCTAAGAAATGTTCAGGGACACGACCAATCACGATGACATTAAACATGCAGAAGAAACCTTCTGTACGACATTCTCGAACCGCACCGAATGTAAGTCGGTTCGATATTGATTCTAATTTTATTTCAGCGATTTTCTTATACGCGAACCCAAACACACACAAACTGGAAATCAATGCCGGTCATGTGAGGCGAACGGCGCATAGAATAAACCCGTAGAAGCTCCACTTGCTGTTGTGCACAAGCAACTCAAGTAATCGTAACGCATTATATACCTACATTAATTCCACCTTATATAGATTCAGTGCGACTCTGTATAAATGGCATAAAATTTCAAGAACTTTTATAATGTGAATATAAAGTTGAAATGGGTAGTTATAAGACTAATAGTGGTGAAATACAGTATTGCAGCCCAAATGACAATCAAATCTCATATACACCCTGTGGATGCACACGAGACAGATATAGGACAACCAAGTCGTATATATGCTTTATATTTGTTTATATGATGTATATAGGAGTTTATTGTTACTTAAGATGTCATGAAACATCAACAACTCAAATTTAAAAAACTTGAAAAATAATTTTCAAAAATATGTTCTACGAATTTTAAATAGATTGAACGATACATATATTTCCTTTTTATAACAAAAGTGAAGCAATTTTTAACTTTGTACATTTTATTTTCAGTGTATACTAATTTTCTGAAGTTGATCCTTGGATGACGGTAACATGCATTTAACGAATTTCTCACCAACTCCAACAAATATTGGCAGCACCCTTTCAGATTTGCATAAAACTTGCTGCAGATGAAAACTTAGACACAAGAAAGGACCACTTTGCATACTTTGTTGATCCAAAAATGATCTAGACTGACTTTTGAAATGGGCCAAACTTTTTTTTACCATTTTTTTTTTCAAATGGCTGTAGTCGAAGACTCACAAATCCTACAAAAAAAGTGATGTATGTATGATTTTTCCAAAATTAGTCAAGTTTTCGAATAAAAACAAGGTAAAGAATCATAATCGACTCCAACACTAAAAACTACAAAGATCAGCCCCATGGGGTTATTCGAGCCATTAATGCGGAACAAGGCAACAAAAATTTCCAATGATCTGCAATCAAACAGTTTAATCAATCGTCACACTTTTGAATCCGCCATTGCACGAGAGTCTGCTTAGATTGATCTTGATTAGTAACCAACACCGAACATTGTTTTCCTTGATTTGTATTTGTTTTATAGCTAACGAAATCACATCAATATCCCAAATGTATGCAATTATATCTTTGTACATACTTGCGATACGAATTTCGATATTTAAGCTTCTCTTCGTTGTGTTTGTATGCAAGCAGTTATTTTTATAGCGTTAAGTTTCTCTACCATTCTGCGATTTCGGTTGAAGTGATAAACTTTTTCTCATTGTCAATCGAGTTCATCTTATATAAATTAGAAATTAATCTTAAGCACTCAAAATTTACCCTGAGGTAGTTGCGAATTTCTCAGGCGAAAACGACATAACATAGAATTTCATCCGTACTCACATGACACAAGATCAGAGCATACCCATTCGGTGCGACAGCGAAGGCTGTGTGCTAGAAAGTGAGGTTTACTGCAGTAGAGTGATCGTTAGTGTGATAGAAAATCGTTCATTGCTTCTAGTCCGTTAGACGGAACTGGATGTCATGGTAAGGTTGTTCCACCAACATCAGTAACAGCAAACTTGGCATAAAGCGTCAAATGCTCAGGTCGTGCTCTCATTAGGACTTCGGTCGTCTGGGGTAGAAATGTCGGATTTTTCAAATAACTCGATTGTTGAATAATCAAGTATAATTTTCAAACAATTCGATTAAATTTAAATCAATTTTCAGTGTTATTAATTAATTATTCGATTATTGTTATTGAATTTTATAAACTATTCGATTAGTTCAATTATCGAATATTTATGCTAGCCTCAGATAGAATTGGAACAAAGACAATTGCCTGTATTTCAGTTATTTATTATTGAGTTCAAGAGTTTTATACAAATGTAGCGTTTTCTTCATATTATTAAGAAAAAAGTACGGGTGTGTAATGTCAGAGACATAACTGGATGTCGTGAATACGAATATGACACGCTTCATTTATGCTTCCGAATTCGAATTGGTAGTTGATCGATTGTTTGAATTGTGCAACTTTCCCCTCTTTCATTACTAGAATTTTAAACGATGCGCCTAGACAAATTACAGATTAGTTACATTAAATATTCTGAAACGCAATTAAATATTAAGAAATAAGCAGTATAGTTCTTTATAATAAAATAATGGTGGCTCTGAAAAAAACGTTTTCGCCCTTATTCTGAATAACGACGTATTGATTTTTCGATCGAATGTGGTTCGATCGAATGTGGTTCGATCGAATCATAGCTACCTTTGATTTTGCTAGTGTTATTGGGAATACAAATAAAATACGAGGGAAAAAACGAAACGACGTTATTCAGAATAAGGGCGTTTATGAAAGCGTTCGTGATGGAGAGTGACGAGTTGAGTTAGTTCAGCACGCAGACTCTGAATTCTAAGCCCATATTCCGGAACTACTCGATCAACAGAGCATAACAGGATTCTATCAAAATTATATATGATCTTAATATTTATATCTCATCTATATATATAAAAATGCAGAGATCATTCTTTGTAATCGCATCACGTAAGAATGGATGGACGGATTGAGATAATTCTTTTTTTGTTTGATCAGTTTTTACCCCCACGGGTTCGTATATCAAAAAAATTAGGAAAACTTATCGGAAAAGTGGGAAAAACCAATTGTATGAACAATGGAATTTTCCACTGAAAAAGTCGCCAATGATTGCTAGATTTACGATTGATGTTTGGCGCGCAACGAGTTGCATAAGTGCTTGGTCGTGGAAGAAAAGAATACTAGATCGTCGAATAAATTTGTTGGCGCGCAACGAATAGTTTTGTGTGGAGATTTCACATGCGTACTTGATCGATGTGATTCGTCATTTCGAACCACGTGCTTAAAGGTGTATCAAAATAATTGAACAAATGACAGAATTGCGTAATGCTAACCAAATAAATGTTGTATTAAAACCATTATTGGTAGGAGGAAAAAATCTAATATCGTATACCAGTCAACAAATCAGCAAACTGTTGAACGAATTGACGAAAGGAAGAATTTATCTTTCACATGAATTAATTTATTAAGGCGCGTATTATGAGTGCTAATTAGATACTACTGTGAAATACGATTTTTGTAATGAAATAAGAATTTTTGGTGTTTGTGAAGAACATCAAAGTTGACAAATTAGGAGTAAACTGAAATCAATGCGGGCCTTCATTTTCATTGCCATGAGTGCAGATGCAGAGTCTCATAACCATAAGTGCAAATCGTAAATATATCCCTCTTCAACATTGTGTTAATTTTTCCAATAACAAACTCGGGCTTATCTTTTGAATAGCCGGAGTAGCAGGTAGTGAACATTAGTAACAGTTTATATTACCCACAAGCTACCAGGTCAATTCGGTCACATGCAATGTGTAAAAAAAAGTTGAATGTTTTAGCGCATTTACTGAACATTCAAAAGAAGACAGTCAGAACTGTTTTTGAGTTTAACTTAAGATTCGTTCTATGACTTAAACTTTTTTTTTCTATTGCTACGAATCTATCGAGACGAGTCTGTATACTGATACCTTAAAACCATTATTTATGAGATCTGCTGTTCCTGTTCAATACACTGGCTCAAATGATAATACGAGTACTGGTACATTGACTGCTCATTTTCGCTTTACTGTAACAGAAGTATTGCACTTTTTGCACATTGATCTCTGGTCTCTTATCGATGTACATAAATGGAGCGTCGCATTTCACGTAAATATACGTTCAAGAACATGTACATGAAATTCAATGAAATAAAAGAAAAATACTGACAGTGAAATCGGCGACTTGATCCGATAATCATTGGATCGCAAAGTACGTCCGTTAATAAACTGAGCCATGGAAGCACGCCTCAGCTTTTCTGACACATAAATTCAAGCAGTTGCACTTGCTAGCCGAATAGAAATAACATTCGGAACCAGTAAAATTCAGGCTCATCCAGCATTAAGTAATTACAAATGGAATTTTCCGTCATTTGACAAATTAAGTCTTAATGAATTACATATATCGATTCACTACGACTTTGTTATGGTATTAGACTAGCGGTGAGAGAAAAGAGAAGTATAAAAAAAAATTTTATCTTGGTGATCTAAAACGATTTAACATTCAGGTTGAAAAGTCCTATTGCGTCTGCACGGAAAGACCGAAATTAGCATTTTGGCGAAAAAATTAGTTGATTTTCTGATTTTAGTTAGTTAGTTTTTGAGACAACTAAAAAAATCATACTTTTGCTAATTTAGATTTTTTTAATTCTAATTCTCTTAATAATAATAAAATATTTGTTGAAATGGCTACTTTTTAAGTTGAATTCACCAATTAAACGTGCCGTCATTTCTTAGCTAAGGCACGCTTCATATCCATTCAACTAATTTTTTAGTTGAATTAGAGAAATAAAACGTTGTTTTCAACCAACATAAATGGTTGAATTGGTTTCTGCAATTAGCAGCTATATGGCGCTCGTTAACACCGTAATGACTACTAGCCACTAGATGGCACACTACTACCGAAAAAATTTCAGTCGCGGTTATCTTTTCTATATTTGCATAAATACGATGTTGTATTGGAGAAAAAGACATAAGCGAAACATAAACTTCTTTTTGAAAATTTTACTTCTAAATCGCTGTTTTCTTCATTCGACTTCGCAAAATCGACTCTCTCACTGAAAACTTTGAGCACTCGGAAAACAAAAACCGAATACAAGTAGTACACCGGACGGCGTAGCCCGGAATGAGAAGATACAAAAAACATCATTTGACGTGTACAATTAGAGTGCAACATTCGAAACTCAGAGAATCCCTCATTGTTACATTCGTCGTTTTGAACATTTCATACAGATTGGTAAGCTGCTTAAGCCAAATCATTTAATTTTCCGAACTTTTAATTACTTGAAGAATTACCTTATGCGAATCGTGAATATCATATCTGAAGGAGAAATCGTGACATGTAAGAACCATTAGTTGTGAGATCTGCTGTTTTGTACACTGGCTTTAACGATAAGAAGAATACTGGTATAATCACTCATCATGTTCACTCCGCTAGAACAGAATATTGATTCTCAGGACTGAATACTAAGCAAAACGATGTGGTGGCTCGACGAATAAGAGGCCTTTTGATACAATTCTTGAACGAATCCAGCGTTCATGTCAAAGTTAATGGAAACAATATTTAATAAAAGGGTAATTTGAACTTTCGAATGTCCAAGAATTTTTCATTTTATCGCTAATTCGTTAATCGAAAATTAATCCTGTCATTATCATGCTACGAACATTCATCAAACACGACTAAGTCATATCACTAGCGGTGAAGCAGGTTATGGACAACCGTTCAAAACCAATTTATTACTTTCGATAATCCCTAAGGATTTGCTATTAAATTTTTAAAAATTTAAAGTACTTATCTTGGTCATCTCTTTCCATCTCCATCTGTTTATTTGTTTATTTAGGAGCAAGGGAAAAGCCCGCTGGAGCTGAGATTTTTATTCTCCTTCTCCAGCAGGCATAAAACCTTCTCATCTTTTGTATCAACAGATAACATTTGTCCACATGATACATAACGAAATCTTAGATTACCCTTATTTAAACTACAAAGCTAACTAACAATTATTGATATCGTCTAATTATCATAATAAAACTAGCGGGAAAAGATTCGAAGAAAACGAGTTTTAATGGAGTTACGAGATAAATTGAAATCAAATTCATCAGAGCAAGTATTGAATACGCGAAACATACTCGAAAACGGTTCATTAAAGCCATAGTTAGTTCTAGCACGAGGAATTCTGAGAAAGGGATTAAACCGCAAATTACGCTGATGAATGTCAAAACTTAGCTGTTGTAGGAGATCTGAACAATCAATTCGAGATTGAATGAGGTCCGCGACGAAAACAGCTTTCAGTTTATCACGGCGGACAGATAGCAAATCGAGGTGTACGAGCCTACATCGATTTTCGTAGCTTGGAAGAATCACAATGGATCTCTCCAGGGCAGGCGACGCAAAGCAAAACGAATAAACTTGCGTAGCTTATCTGTTTGATAATATGGTGCCCAAACAACAACAGCATACTCGCGAACTAGAGCGCAGTATAACGATTTCAGGCAGTATATGTTATTGAAATTTTTTGAGATGCGAAAGATGAAACCTAACATCTTTCATGCCTTAGAGAGGGTATATTCTATGTGATCTTTGAAACTAAGTTTTGAATCCAATAACACTCCTAGATCCTTAATTGATGTCTCCCGTTTTAGTACAGCTTGCGATAGAAAGAGATAACGAAGCATTTAGAGGCATTCATAACCATTCTGTTGACGTTGTACCAGTTAGAAAATACATCCAACTGTGATTGCAAGAAATTTGAGTCTTTCAGATCTTTGATGGAATGAAACAGTTTGAAATCGTCGACGAATGATAGCTTCATACATTGCAATACGAAATTCAGATAATTTAGATATAGCAGAAATATGAATGGTCCTAGATGGCTTCCCTGAGGAACGCCAGAGCTCACGATGAATGATGGAGTAACGCAGTCGCCAATTTTCACGGTCGTACTACGACCAGTCGGATATGATTCAATCCAATCCATCATCCCATATGTCAAACCTTTAGTTTGAGTTAGATCGACAATCTCTGTTCAATACACTGACTCGAAGGATGAGATGGCAATCGGTGCATTTGTTTAGGTTTTGCTTAACAAAAGCATTGAATATAATTCCACAATAATTCTTGATGATATTTCTTCTTCGGGACGAAGTTAATGTGTTGGATATGAATTTGTCGTAATTCGTTTATTGTAAGCCAAGTAATCAGTAAAATAATGGAAAGAAACATTATCGTTTGACAACTCTGCTGTCCGAAAACATAAATTAAAAAAAATGATTTCAGGCGAGACGAAGTTCGACGGGTCAGCTAGTTATGTTATAAATATGATTCCAAATCAGAAGCAAACAATCAGATTTTATTAAGATTATATCAAGTCCAGATATTATATTAAGGGCCGTTATATTTAAGGTAAAACTATACTAGAGAAATGAGAAAAAAGAGTTCAAACACTTTTGTCGATCATGTTTTTGACTTTCAACCCGAAAAATACTATGCTTCAATAAAGAGCAGTAACAAACATTTTTTTCAATTGCAATAAACGAAATTCAAAATCTAAACTCAGCTCAATGCTTTTTCGATTCATAGGTCTTCTAGTTCAGATTGAATATAGCAACTTTAGTTTTACCGGACATTCTGGAACGTACTGGAAATAGAGAAAAAAATTCGTATCGATTTATCTTTAGTTCTTGCTGTACTTTATACTATCTTTATCTGATGATTTTTACGTAGTTCTAAATAAAAAACTTTGTTAATATAACACTGAAAAATGTTCACTGGTGGCGCTGATGATATCATCATGACCTAAAGCAAACTAAAGTAATATCGTATCATTTTCACAATTTTTGGATCCAAAATAAGTGAAATCGAAATGAGTTGGTTAGGTCATCAATGAGATCTACAAATTGCAGATATCGCATTTTGCCCGTTGTCATCTATATCATTGCATGAACATTTTTACATTCATGAATCAGACAAAAACGATTTATCGCATCATAATACCTTCGATTTGAAAAGTTCAATCTATCCATATCTGATAAATTTATGATAGTCTCATATCGTAGTATTTTAATTACTTCCAACCATGAGCTGGGATTCGAAATTTGCAATGTAGAGTTGAAAGCAACCGACCCGCATTAGGAGACTTTCCATTTGAATCATTTTTCTGAGTCACAATCAAACCGGAATGAATGTTCAATTTTGATGGTTTTTAAACATTACTTGCGGGACTTCTGGCTGCGGATATCGCAAACTTTTGTGACTAATGGGCAATTGGTTGATCATCAATCATAAAAACTTGATATTCGAATCGATGTTATATACACTTCTTCTGGTTTTTCACTGTCTTTCAAACGAATTTTTATTCCAATTTAAATTCGAATTTTTATTCCAATCAACTATTCTTCAGTACCAAAAAAAAAGGTTGCTCATAGTTCTAAAATAGCCCCTTTGTCATTCATACGCCAATCGACACACATACACGTACAGACAATTCCCTACTGCGAACTGATTCGAATGTTATTTGAAAGTCGGCCCTCTTGGCACAAAGAAGAAAGAACTGAAAACTATCATTCGTTAGTTAATTTCCTCAGATTTTATAAGGTTTTGTTTGTTTCACTAAATTTAATCATTTCCGTTCATTTACTAATATTCTTCAGTACCAAAAAAAAAAAGCTTGCTCATAGTTCTAAAATAGCCCCTTTGTCATTCCTATGCCGGTTGAAAGGAAACGACGAAAGAGATGGATAGCGATAGATTATTTTTGTAGCAATATGGACTTACACTAGTTATTATATGATGAAAATATATCCTTCCATCCTCAGTTGGTTCTCATGCCCCGATGCAATCGTAGCGTATGTTGGCAACTCAAAACTTCCCGGTTCGAAACCAGTCGCTTGACTGTGCATGACTTTTTTATGGCAAATCAAATCGCCTAAAGGTATGCAATTTAATCTTAATTCGCGAAAGCTATTTTTAGATTTGCCTTTCCCCGCAAACAATGGGTAATAACAGCTGAATAGTCGTACTAAATTTGTAACAAATTTTGATATAATATTGATATTTACATATCAAGGTTTGTAACAATTTTGTTATCACCTAGGTTAAATTAAGTTATATTTTTTGTTATTTTAACTATTAAGCGAGGACAAGATTATGACTAATTTAGATAGAAACAACCCCAGATGTTGATCGTGTAAGCTCTGAAACTTGAAGACGATTTTTCGCCATGACTACCAGAATTGGTTGTATAGAGTACAGTAAAGTAAAATTCCGCATAATTCTTTAGGAGTATTATTATAGTTCAAGAACCGAATAGAAGAAGTCTGGAATAAAGAACTGGACCCTGAGTTCAAGAACTAAATATAGAACCAATAACAGACTCAGAATTCAGTTTCAATTCTAGAACTGCAATTTCGAAACTCAAATCAATTCCGGAATACAGTTCCAGAATCCAGGTTCAGAACGCAGGCTCTGAATTCTAAAACTATATTGCGGAACTAAAATCTGAAACTTGAACTTCTCGTTACGACTACCGAAAAGCAAATGAGAGTTGCGACCTGAGCGTTTGAGGTTTTAACCACGCAGAAGGTGCTCTCTTCGTCGCTGCTGGTTGAAGGTTTAACTCCCACTACGTCTGCTACCATCGAACGCATGAAAAGAAATGATCGATTTTCATTTTTTTTTGCATAAATATCTGTTTATTAATCTTATTTTTGTGTATTACATCAACATTCTACAGTACAAGTGTTTTGACCCTTTGGCCTTTCATCTTTGTTGTTCATACGATTCATTATTAATAATAGGTGTTTTAGTTACTCTTGTTTTACATACTAATGTTTAATCATAATATTTATTTTAATTATTACAATATCTACCTACTTATAACTATCCCTAACCTAATACGTACAAATTTTGAATTATTTGTATTTCAGAGATTGAGCACCTCTCTTCAAATTTCGTGCAGTATTGTTCGAATTTTTGTTCTAGTATATCCAGGGAGGCCATCTCATGTACTTCACTAGTCCTTGTCCAAGGGGGTAGATTTAGAATCATCTTTAAGATCTTACTTTGAATGCGCTGAAGCCTAAGTTTGTGTGTTCGTGCACAGCCCCGCCAAACAGGGACTGCGTATTCAATTGCGGGGTAGATGATTTGTTTATAGACAGCCATCTGATTCTTCAGGCATAGTTTAGATGTTCTACAAATCAGCGGATACAGAGACCTAATGAGTATGCTGCATTTTTGAACGATTTTGTCAACATGTGACCTGAATATCAGATGTCTGTCAAAGGTGAGTCCGACGACACGACCTGCCACTCGACTATAAAAACTGTATCGCAAATCTAACTACCCCTCAGTAACTGGTAATGTCAAAACGGAATCGCTTGAAAAAATGTTGAAACTGGCAACACAAGTTGGTAAATTATTGATTTTGAAAAACAGTTACCAGTATCCTTGGAAACCACATATTGAATGTAAACATAAACAAGAGCTTCTCACTTAAAACGGAACCGTTGAGTGTAGTTGGCCCGCTGATAGGTATTAAATTTATTCTTTCAGAATAAATTCTGCCATAGCGATTGTGTCGTATGCCGCTTTGAAGTCAATGGCGCGACACTTCTGGAGTACTTGTCTCATAACGAATATGTAATTCGTAGTGGCGTACCGAACCGGCAACGCAAATTATTCACCACCAAAAAATTGATTTCGGTTGTTTAAGGCAATAAAAAACTTATCGTGTGTTATCTTCAGAGGGAATATATTCATCTAACTAAGCATTTATCACTTTCATAACGTTCCCAGAAATACTTACATTCATCGTTTAAAGTTTCAACCTTTTATGTCGTCTATTTTGAAGTCCAGCCTTAAGATTTAATAAAAATGTATCTGTACTAGAACATTTTTGCGTTGGGGATCTGAATTACCTGTAAAACGCAACGAATTGTCCGGACTTCGCTAGGTGTCAGCCGATTGAATGTAGACTTTTTGACAAATCGCTCCAGAGAACTTCACTAGTAATGATACTAACCAATCCATCATGATATCTTTTTCTGAGATCGAACTAAAAAACACAAAGCGTTTAGAAATCCATTTATACGAAGATAACCACTCACCAAGCATCGGCGTTTGACAAACTTTATATACAATTCAGCCCTCGAATGAATTATTATTTTTTGCAGTTTTTTGTAAATGATTTTGAATAATCATGAAATGTGGAATTTTTCCACAACTGTTTCAAACTGTTTGTTTATTTATTTGGGTGCTCCTTGGTAACTAGCTCATAGCAACTTAAACAGTGTTGCTCGAATAGTTAGTTTTTGTCATTTTCAAGGGGTCGCACTTTTTATTCCGATTTTTCTTCGGAGTGTCTGGTCGTGTCGTCGGTGAGTCCTAGATAGATAACTTCATCGGACCATTGAATGACCTCATCACCGAATCGTATTCTGCCTTCGTCTGATGGAACAAGTTTTGGAGATCTTGAATGTGGAAACAAGATGACCCGAGTTTTTGCTGCATTGATCACAATTTTCCAGCTTGTAAAATATTCCGTTAAAGCGTCCAGACCTGTCTGTAGTTTATTTTTCAGAGCATTAATGACACGACCTTTGTAAAGAATGGCAGTATCATCAGCAAATTGTGACAGAACACCACCACCTGGAAGAGGTGGGATGTCTGATGTGAAAATGTTGTATAGAATGGGACCTAGGATACTTCCCTGGGGTACACCAGCAGGAATAGTAAATCTTTCTGAAAGTGCATTATTCAGAGAAACCTGGAATGCTCTATCTGCAAGATAATTTTAATAAGATACATGGGAAAATTATACCGATGCAGTTTGAACACCAGTCCATCGTGCCACACATTATCGAATGCTTTTTCAATATCCAATATTGCCATGGCAGTCGTTTTGGACACTGATTTGTTTTGCTGGATGACGTTGTTAACCCTTGTGAGCTGGTGGATGGTGGATCTTCCTTTCCGGAACCCAAACTGTTCATCTGCGAAAGCAAGAATTCGCCTTAGTATTGACTTTTCAAACAGCTTGGATAGGGCAGAGAGTAAGCTGATGGGCCGATAGCTCTTGGAAAAGGAAGGATCTTTCCCCGGTTTCAAAACTGGGATAACTTTAGCTAACTTCCACATTGAAGGGAAGTAACCAAGCTCCCAGCACCTGTTAAAAAGTTTAGCTAAGAAGACAAATGAGCGAATACTCAAATGTTTCAGCTCAATGTTGAATGTGTTGTCGAAACCGGGGGCCTCCATATTTTTGGATTTTTTCACAATAGCCATCAGCTCATTCGCAGTGACTCTACTTTCCTCAGGAACTAAACTGTTTGATTGGTCAACCTCAGCTACGCTATTAGCAACGGCTCTTTCATATGGACTAACAATGTTAAGTCCTAAATTGTGAGAACACACAAACTGCTGGCCTAGCACATTTGCCTTCTCTACTGGTGTGATTAAAGGTATTCCTTCAGCTGCGTCCTGGGGTGACATCAGAGGAGGAATAGGCTTCGGTTTTTCTTAAGCACCTTCGTTAAGGACCAGAAGGGCTTTGAATGTGGGAGAATTTCTCGAAGCTTTTGCTGGAAGTTCCTGTTGCGAAGCTCAGATATCCTTTCCTGGATTATCCTAGTTAAGTTGTTATAAGTAGTCTTCCTATCTAGAATGCCAGTTCGTTGATACTGCCTCCGGTAGATATTCCGAAGTCGGATGAGTTTCTTGGTGACACTGTCGATTTGAAGAGAGGAACTCGGCATATGTTGTACTGGAACCGTCCTATCACGAGCGACTGTGATTGAATGCTGGAAGGAAGATAGGGCCGCATCGATTTCCATCGGGGAATCAAGTGGCAGATCGATATTAATAAGTTGGTCGGCGATTTGTTGAAATTGGACCCAATCGGTGCGATAATAGTTCCTCCGAGGTTGAATAGGCACTGTTTCTGGTGAAGATCCCAACGTCAATATTACTGGAAAGTGGTCAGAAGAGAGCTCGTAGAAGACAACCGGAGAGCTGTCTATGGCGATGTTGCTGATAAATATATCCAAAATGGAATGAACTCCCGATCTGGAAAGTCGCGTTGGTTGATCCGGAGCGAAGATGTTGTATTGTCCAGCTTCGTAATCTTCGGCAAGTACGAATCCGTTTCGATTCTGTCTTCTGTTTCCCCACAGCTCATGCCGTGCGTTCAGGTCCCCAGCAATGATGAATTTGTTCTGTCGTCGAGTGAGCATAGCTAGATCTCGCTTCAATGATGCACACGTACCATCTCGAAGATTTGTTTGTTTGGGGCAGTACGCTGCAATGATGATGATGGGTCGCATCGTCGTTGTAATCTCAATTCCGATGGCTTCTATAAGTTGCAATTTAAAGGCTGACAGAAGCCTGTGCTGAATGGATCGTTTAACGGCAATGGCAACTCCCCCTCCTCTGGTAGTTGTCCTGTCGAGTCTGTGAATCCTGTAATCTATATATATAAAAATGCAGAGATCATTCTTTGTAATCGCATCACGTAAGAACGGATGGACGGATTGAGATGCTTTTTTTTTGTTTGATCAGTTTTTACCCCCACCGGGTTCGTACATCAAAAAATTAGGAAAACTTACCGGAAAAGTGGGAAAAACCAACAAAGTTATTTTGTATGGACAATGGAATTTTCCACTGAAAAAGTCGCCAATGATTGCTAGATCTACAATTGATGTTTGGCGCGCTCAGTATTTCGCCGTTGAAGAAAAGAATACTAGATCTTTGGAAAATCGTTTGGCGCGCAACGAGTAGATTTGGGTGGAGATTTTACATGCATGATTGATTCGTCATTTGGAAGCACGTGCTTAATAGGGTATCAAAATCATTACTTGCCAAATGACTGTTTTAGCTATACCGTAAACAGAAGCACAAGTTCTAATGTCATTTACCAGTATAAGTAGATGAAGAATGTTGGCCATCGTGGACGTGAGTTGAACAAATCAAATTATGTAATGATTTTTTTACGTATCAATGATAGGATTCTGCTGTTGAAATAATGAGTTTAGATGAAAATATTTCCCTTGCATTTAGCAAGCTGAAGTTTGTTCAACCGATTCGGGTGAGTTTTCAAGAGTGGTTTACTTCAAAGCAGTCTGCTTAGGATGGTATTCATGACATTTGTAAGCTGCAGCCAAATCATTTCATTTTCCGAACATTGGATTACTTGACGAATTACCATATGCGAATCGTGAATATCATATCTGAAGGATAAATCATGGCATGTAAGAACCATTAGTTGTGAGATCTGCTGTTTTATACATTGGCTTTAACGATAAGAAGAACACTGGTATAATCACTCCTCCTTTCACTCCGCTAGAACAGAATATTGATTCTCAGAACTGAATACTAAGCAAAACGATAATATCACTAGCGGTGAAGCAGGTTATGGACAACCGTTCAAAATTAGTTTATTACTTTCGATAATCCCTAAGGATTTGCTATTAAATTTTTAAACATCTTCAGTTAATTTCAGTTAATGTTAATTTGTTTATTTAGGAGCAAGGGAAAAGTCCGCTGGAGCTGAGATTTTGGTTCTCCTTCTCCAGCAGGCATAAAACCTTCTCATGTTTTGTATCACCAGATAGCATTTGACCAAATGATACATAACGAAATCTTTAATTACCCTTATTTAAACTACAAAGCTAACAAACAACTATTCATATTGTCTAATTATCCTAATAAAACTAGCGGGAAAAGATTTGGAGAAAACGGGTTTTAATGGCGTTACGAGATAAATTGAAATTAAATCCATCAGAGCAAGTATTGAATACGCGACACATACTCGAAAATGTGTTCAATGAAGCCATAATTAGTTCTAGCACGAGGAATTCTGAGAAAGGGATTAATTACGCAAATTACGCAGAAGAATGTAGAAACTTAGCTGTTGTAGGAGATCTGCACTATCAATTCGAGATTGGATTAAGTCCACGACGACTTAATAGCTCGCAACACTGTTCGTGAGTCTGACGCGCTTTTATTAGAGAATTTTTAACCGTTTTTTCGGCTGCAAAATCAAATTTTTTCGTTATTATTGTTAGCTGTTCTGAGACTCTAATTAATTAAGATCGGCTTTCGACTGGAGTTGAATTCGGTTGGTGCCCTACGAGTGCTTAATAGTGAAGGCTAATTTCTTTGTATCGCGACATCTTACACTTCACTCCTTGTTTTTTTTTGTGCCCTATTGCTCAGCTTGCTCCCGCACTTTATCACTAATAAACCCGTGCAAAGCAAAAATGGAAAAAAATTGTGCGGAGAGTGTCACTTGCTAATCAACGATCTGGAGCCGGTGCGTTGTGGCTTTTGTGATGATTTCTTCCACATTAGTCAACAGTGCTGCGGTTTTAACAATCGCTCGAACAGGGATCTGTTCACTCAGAATAAAGCGATTTTTGTTTGCTCAAAATGCAGAGTTGAGTTGAATGGTCGCAGCGTTTCTGTTTACATTAAAGACACTTTGGATGATCAGGAGTTCCAACCTTCCAATTCGGCCAATCTATCTGCTCAGGTTCGTCAACTATTTGATCTGGTCCAATCGCTAAGCAAACAAGTCGAACATTTAGTGTCTGAGCGTTCGACTTCTGATCCCTCTATCGGTAATAATTGGCCAAAATTAGGAGTGAAGCGGCGCCGTGGAAACAACGGTCGCCCCGTGCAAGTGACCGCAGATCGTGGAACTAAGTCTATCGACTTGAGTGATTTATCTGTTCCGTTCATCGTTACTCCACCCGCGCCACAGAAATTTTGGATTTACTTATCGGGATTCCAGCCCTTGGTTACTCCCGATGATATACAAAAAATCATCTCTCGTTGTCTGGATGTGTCCGATGCTGTTGATGTGGTACGGCTGGTTCCGAAAGAAGCAGATGTCTCTAAAATGTCATTCATCTCGTTCAAAATTGGACTTGACCCTGCGTTAAAAGAAAAATCACTGGATGCATCTACCTGGCCTAGTGGAATTTTGTTCCGCGAATTCGTCGATCAACGAAGAATGCGTGCTTCTGAACGAGTTACACCTAGCATCCCTTTAGTCACCAATTCAGAGATGTTTTAGTCAACCCATTCTCATCACACGCTCCGGGACACCCTGTAACAAGCATTGAGGAAGTCCCCCAACCACCCGGCCCAGTCGTGCTCTCCGCTGACATCCAACATCGTCATCGTCCCGGTCCTGTGGTTGGTGATGGTAGTGGGGACTTTCGACTTGCTACTCCAGGCGAGTATTTTGTTTGTTCTAATCCTGCTGTTCCTGATACTCAAATGCATTTTAGCCATCCACCCTGCTCTACTTCATCGTCTGAGTGCATCAGCATCTATTACCAAAACGTGCGTGGATTACGGACAAAAATAGATGGATTCTTTTTGTCTGTAATGGAAGCAGTACATGACGTCATCGTTCTGACAGAGACCTGGCTCGACGATCAAATTTTCTCCACTCAACTTTTCGGACATCAGTATACCGTTTTTCGTACCGATCGGTCCCCGGCTAACAGTCATAAAACTCGCGGAGGTGGTGTCTTGATAGCTGTGTCTAAAAAATTGAATTGTTACATCGATCCCTCACCGATCTCTGACACCATTGAACAGCTTTGGATTGTAGTCAAGCTGCCACAAGTTGCTGTCAGTATTGGTGTGATTTACCTGCCACCAGATCGGAAAAATGATTTTATGAGCATATGTGCACATGTAGACTCATTGTGCTCGATTTCATCACGTTTCGATCCTCACACTCCTGCACTTCTTTTTGGCGACTACAACCAATCCGGTATTCAGTGGCATTTCTCAGAGAAAGGCTTACCGTACATTGATCTATTGCATTCGCATATGTCAACCGCCAGCAGCGCTCTTTTTGACGGGTTTAATCTAAACGGGTTCAACCAAATCAACGATCTGCTGAATCGAAATGCTCGCCTGTTGGATCTTGTTCTCGCCAATGATATTGCCACACCAATCACCACCGTTTCATCGCCGATTGAACCTCTTACGGACCTCGACGCTGATCATCCCGCCATTGAAGTTTCTCTCAGAATACTGACACCAGTCGTCTTTGAAGAGTCTGCTGTACTGCATTACCCAGATTTTCGACGAGCAGATTACAACGTTTTGAACGATTTACTCTCTCACACAAATTGGCGCGCTCTTGATGCAATTTCCGATGTTAACGATGCTGTAGAGTATTTCAGCGAAGCAGTTGAGTTCGCTATTTCCTGTGCTGTTCCCCCTAAACGACCTACACAGAAGCCACCTTGGTCTAATAGTCGGTTACGTGCATTCAAGCGTGCTCGATCTGCTGCTCTTCGAAAATACTGCAACTCCCGTTCTGCTTACTTTAAACGCCAGCTAAATTTTCACAGTAATAGATACCGCCACTACAATCGCTTTCTCTATACTCAATATGTAAGACGAACCGAGGAGAACCTTCGCCGAAATCCAAAACGTTTTTGGTCGTTTGTTAACTCGAAACGAAACGAAACCGGCTTACCGCGCTCTATGTTCTTAGAACAGGAAACAGCCAGCAATGATAATGAGAAATGCATTTTGTTTGCGCAACACTTCAAACATGTTTTCCACGATCATTGCGCCACATCGAGACAGATAGAAGAATCCACAGTTGGTATGCCACGTGACGTGTTTAATTTCGACATACCTCACATCACAGATGACATGGTTACAGCTGCCTTACTTCGACTAAAGTTATCGTTTGCTGTCGGTCCGGATGGAATCCCATCTTGTGTGCTAAAACGTTGTTCTGAAGCCCTAATCCGTCCGTTAGCAATACTATTTAATCTCTCGGTTCAACGAAGTGAGTTTCCCTTGCGTTGGAAGTCATCCCATATGTTTCCGGTCCACAAAAAAGACGACAAGCGTAATGTTGCTAACTATCGAGGAATAACGTCATTGTGTGCTTGCTCCAAGCTGTTTGAAATCATCGTGAACGACATTTTGTTTTCGTGTTGCAAAAATTATATAGATTCTCAACAACATGGCTTCTTTCCAAAACGGTCGGTTTCGACAAATCTCATGCAGTTCACTTCAAACTGTTTACGGAATTTGGACTGCGGGTTGCAGATTGATGCGGCTTACATCGATCTTAAGGCGGCATTCGATCGGGTAGATCATGGAATCCTTCTAAAGAAATTGGAGTTACTTGGCGTTTCTACTCGTGCAGTTTGTTGGTTCAGATCCTATTTATCGCAACGCTGTGTGCGAGTTTTAATTGGCTCGGCTATGTCGGATGAGTTTTCGAACCTTTCTGGAGTTCCACAAGGTAGCATACTCGGCCCGCTGCTGTTCTCGATCTACATCAACGATGTGTCTCTGCTTTTGCCACTGGATTGTCGATTATTTTACGCAGACGATACAAAAATTTTTCAAATCATCAAGTGCCTTTCGGACTGCATCGAATTACAAAAAATGCTGAATGTATTCCAAAATTGGTGCTCTAGAAACCTTTTGGACTTAAGCGTCGAAAAATGCAGGATTATTTCCTTCCACCGTAAAAAAGCTCCAGTTGCTTTCGATTACAAAATCTCAGGATGCTCCCTCGCCCGAACAGAGCACATTAAAGATCTTGGCGTGATTCTGGATCGTGAAGTTACTTTCAAGTTACACTATGACAACATCATTCGTAAAGCAAACCGACAACTGGGCTTCATCTTTAAGATTTCGTCCGAGTTCCGTGATCCGTTATGTTTGAGATCCCTATATTGCTCGCTGGTTCGGTCATCGCTCGAATCTAATGCGATTGTATGGTGCCCGTTCCACTCTAATTGGATTACCAGGATTGAGGCAATTCAACGAAAATTCGTGAGATACGCATTGCGGTTTTTACCTTGGTCTGATCCAACGCAGCTACCGTCATACGAGGACCGTTGCCGTTTACTAAATCTTGAACCTTTGGAATTGAGAAGAGCATATGCTCAAGCATCATTTGCTGCGAAACTGCTTTTGGGTAGTGTAGACTGCCCTGCTTTACTCGAGCGACTAAATTTGTATACTCCTGAGAGGCCTCTTCGACAACGACCTTTTCTGCTATTGGAAACTCGTAACACACTATATGGTCAAAATGAACCATTCAGATCCGTTTGCCTACGATTCAATGAATTTGCCGAATATTTTAATTTCAACGTGTCGTCTAATGTTTTTTATCTTAGATTACTTGACCGTTTTCGTGTTGTCTACCGTAATAATGTACTTTAAGTTTTACTTTGACATTAAAATTTTTTATTCTTTCAGACATACATTGTCAGATGAACTATAAAATAAACAAATAAACAAATAAAACAGCTTTTTGTGTATCACGGCGGACAGATAGCAAATCGAAGTGTATAAGCCTACAACGATTTTCGTAGCTTGGATGATTCAATGGATCTCTCCAGGGCAGGCGACGCAAAGCAAACCGAATGAACTTGCACTGAACAGTTTCAATGCGTAGCTTATCTGTTTGATAATATGGTGCCCAAACAACAACAGCATACTCGCGAACTAGAGCGCAATATAACGATTTCAGGCAGTATATGTTATTGAAATTTTTTGAGAGGCGAAAGATGAAACCTAGCATCTTTAATGCTTTAGAAAGGGTATATTCTAAGTGATCTTTGAAACTAAGTTTTGAATCCAATAACACTCTTAGATCCTTAATTGATGTCTCCCGTTTTAATGTAATCATACATGATCGTGGTTCGTTTACGAGAGAAGAAGATAACGGACCATTTAGAAGCGATCAGGACCATTCTGTTGACGTTGCATCAGTTAGAAAATTCATTCAACTGTGACTGCAAGAAATTTGAGTCTTTCAGATCTTCGATGAGATGAAACAGCTTCAAATCGTCGGCGAATAATAGTTCATGCATTGCAATGCGAAATTCAGATCTTTTAGATATAGCAGAAATATGAATGGTCGTTTGACGTTTGACAACTATGCTGTCCGAAAACACAAATTTAAAAAAATAATTTCAGGCGAGACGAAGTTCGACGGGTCAGCTAGTTGGAAATAAAAATAGAAATTTCAGGTTTAAGATGAGTTTCAGTTAAAATAGCAATATCGGCATTCTTCTCTTGAAGAAAGTCGGACAATTCAGCAGTTTTGCTCCTGAGTGAGCAAGCATTCCAATTTACTACAACCAACTCATTATATTGCATATTCGATGATGAATTTGCCTAAGGCGTTGATTTGATCTAACCGCGTTCTGCAGTTTCGTAGTTTTGTTGTCATTGTTTCAAAAATGACGATCAGTTGTTCAGCAGAGAATAAATCACCAGAGTCATCCTTTGCTTGTAAAAATTATTTTAATCCTTCTGTGGAACATTCTTGCGCGTTGATTGTTTACGGGACGCCTGTTGTCGATTTTTTGTGAACTCAGCACGTTTGGGACACGATTTGCTAGTAGATGGATGGTCGCCATCACAGTTCACACATTTTACAGCGATGTCATCTAGTAGGCAATCGTTGGTATTGTGTGGTTCGGCACATTTCCCGCACCGACTTTTCATGTGGCAATTCCTCGCTCCATGGCCGTAGTTCAAACAGTTCGTGCACTGTGTGACATCCCGATGTACCGGTTTATACTTTTGCCATTCGATGATTATGTGAAATAACGATTTAATCGTTTTCAGTTGACTCATGGTGATGGAGCCCTTCTCCAGATGAATCAGGTACAGTTGATCTCTAAACTTTTTGTCCGTATTATGTCGCTTCATTTTGAACACCATCAAAGGCTTTAGTCCAGCCTCCGACAGTGCCTGCTTTAGTTCGGCTTCCATCATGTCGGGTAGTCCTCGAAGTACAACCTTCATAGGTTTGTTGGCGGCAATATCGTGTGTGAAGTATTCCGCTTTTGTCTGCTTCAGATAACATTCCACTCCTTTGTAGTGGTTCAAAGCCGGAACAGTTATTTTGTAGCCTTCAGTACATAAACGGATTGTTGCCTGTAGTCCTTTGCTGATCAGTGTGTTGAAATCCGAGCGTAGAGTTGGTGGGAAGCCCTTCAGGTAGAAAGGCGGCATTTTTTCCTTCTTCTGCAGTTCCTCTTCGACATCAACTGGCAGATCAGCATATTGGTTTTTACTCAGCAAACGGTCGTTTACCTGTACATCACTTGGTTTCAGACGCTTAGCATCCTTTGGATCCTTCTCGGATCTATGGCGGTTTTTACCTATAGCTTGGGTAGGTAGACAACTGCGAATAAAAAATAAAACAAAATCGAAATTAGTCGTAGTAGGTTATTCGTCTATCCACATCGAGTGTTAGATGACGAATGATCGATTTTCACCACGGTTCCCCTTTTATACGCATTCAGTTGAAGATATGTGCCTGACTACCTCAAAATCGTCGTCCTTGCGCGAAAAACCCAAGCGAAAGTGAAGAGTTTTCCGCATTGTTTTCAAATTTTGAGAAAACCTAATTTTTGAGTTGTTTGTGGTTATCTCACACTGTTCAAAATATTATCCTAAATTCCTGATCAAAAATTTTGATGAAATGGTGAAAGAATTATGTTGCTACCATTAATACAAGTCGAGATATTCACGATTAAGTTCTGCCCATTCTTCCATATGGCTAATTTTGAAAAGGCACCCCATAGTGAAGTAAGTCGTATTCACGACAAAAAACCAGATCACTTAGACTAAACAATGCGCATACCAAACGCATCGTTTAGGTTTCGACAATCCGATTCATAGTTAAATATACACTCCCAACAATGGAGGAAAAATTAGATAAAACAAGTACTCAGATACGTCTCTAGCATCAGGTGCTACAGCACATTTTATGTAAAAAGTTTTCATGTTACTCAATTGTTCATCATTTCACTTCCATACAAATGGCGTGATTCTCATGCTTGCAATTTGAGACATCATTTAACACTCTTGTATCCCAACAAAACGAACCTTGCCACATTGCATTTTTGCTTTGTCTAAACATGTGAGATAATTTCAAATTCTTGTCAATATGAATCACGAATGTGTGTGTGTATGTGTGTGTGACGAAACATGAATTTCACTCCGGAGCTTCATTTAAATGCATCAACACCATTAATCTAACGATGTCAAAACTTTTCTCCAAGTATAGAACATTTTCTGAATCCTAGAAAATTTGCATCTCAACTTAGTAAAACGTTTCTAATTTTCATGTTTCGCATCGAATGCGAGTTCGAATGGAGAATGAAGGGGAGGGGGCAACATGTTATGCAAAACCACAGCGAGCTCCGTTTCGAATTGCCAACCAAAAGCCAACAAACCCAGCTGCTATTATTTCATAATTTATGTGATCTCTCTGTACGAATCTGGCGAAACAGAACTCATTACCATCTGATATGTAAATACGAAAAGGCTGTAGGTTTGCCGGCGTCGGCAGTAAGCAATTTTCTCCACTCCCCCTCTCCAACGTTCGAGACCGAACAAGAAAATCTGTAGATGACACAGTAATACGTAAAATTCCCGGCTCATATCCATTTCGTAATGGCGTGCGAATATGTGCGATTTGATGGATCGATAATGACACCTGCAATTAGTAGTTGGTTTTAGTTACCCGCCGCGACGCACCGTACCGCGAGAGCATATTCTCATTTACGATGACGATGACGATGACGATGGTGGAGAGCAGAGGGGGAAATGGGGTTTGTAATGTTCAGCCAGCGGAGTGGTGGCGTGCTAATGAGCCGTGGGAAGCAACTGGTATCTGCTGCTTACTACCTCATTACTAACACCTAGCTATAGTTAGCTGAGCGGAGGGTTTGCTTTCGGTAGGGGAGACTGACCAACCTGAGTTTTAGCTGCTGCCGCCCTTTTTACCAAACCGTCATCAGACAAAAAAAAAACTGTTCGTTCTAGGGAAACTTACCGTACAAAACAGGTGGAAACTTGTTTCAGTTCGAAACAACCGATTAAAGCAGAACAAACGTTTGCAAGCTATCGGTTTCGTGACGGGTGAAGCCATGGCATGCTTCTTCGTTTGGACCATGTTTTTCACTCTCCGAAGCACTACTGGCATTGGGAACTAAGCTTGAATAATTTGTACCTTTCGCAAAGTTACAATGTCAGGAACGCGTTGTTCGATGGTGGTGGTGGACGTAGATTTCACGGTGTCTTCCAATAATTCAACGGACACTGCTCGGGTTTGTTGTTGTTTTGTCCGGTTCGCGCACGGTTTCACGAAAATCTATTTCAGGAATGACAGATAATTTATGATGCGCTTGCTTCGATCAGTTAATAGATGCTTTAGCTGCAATCATTTCGACACGTGTTTTCCTCTACTTCGGCTATAGCTCGGGATTTTCATTGTTTGCCAACAGAAAAATATGATCATGAAGATAAACGACGGCCATGAAAATGATTTAAAAGCTTCGACGATTCGTGTTTCATGTTTGACCCAAATAGAGATGACTTTGTTTATTTTCGCTCTCTCTCTCTCTCTAGTTGTTTTGCTTTCGAAATGACTGCAGATATTTCATGCAATCGACTCCGTCAAACCCTCAAACAGCACTCGGTTGGACGTTTCGAATTTAGACGAATGGTCGGTGGTCGGCACCCGTAGAATAATAAATTACCGTGCCGAAAGTTTGCTTCCTCACGCTAAAGAAACTCTCAGTTTCACCATCTCATCGCATCACTCATTAAGATTCTACTGAAAATGTTCGGAAAACAACCATTGATGGGGAAACTGTAATGCAGTTTTTCTGAAGTTTTTTTTTTTTTGTTTTGATGATGCTGCAGTGGAAAAGTCCATTTAAAATGAGGTATTAAGCGCATTTAGCTTGTTTTTTTCCTCAGTGCTCGGTGCAATGGCTGTTCTTTTTAGGGGCACTCATTCATCGGAAGCGAATGAAAACTTTTGCATTTTTCATTTTTGTGACGGTAAATTGAAAAGTATGTGGCAACTGCTACACGAAAACATCTTGAACATTTCTCCCGAAGTTACACGGAGAACCTCGAGATCACAAAATCACACTTCTGCGAATGTTGTTTCCCGCCCAGGGTTGTAACAACTAGAATGTTATTGATTAAACAATCACATCTGTTGATATTACCGTAACCAAACAATAAAATAAACAATAAACAATAGGTAAAAAAATGTTGCTTTAAAATGCTGTCAGTTGGTTGAAAACGATGACAACAAAACGCAAAACAAAAAAAAAGCTAAAAACGTTTCAGGTTGAAATATTTAAGATTCTTTCACCAGAAACATTCATGTTGATATATTTAAAGGTGATTGAGCATTCATCAGTTACGGAATTGACGTTTTTCTGTAATTGACAGTGTAAAAAACAACAGAAGAATTCATTGTTAAACAAGTATGTTCTTTAAAATTGCATGATAATGCTGTTTACATGAACAAATATTTATGAAGCCAATGGTTAGATAATTATAATAAGATTAAGATAATTTTTACAAAAAAAGTCAAGAGGGTAATGTCAGAGACATAACCGAATGACGCAAGTGCGAATAAGACTGATATACTTTCCCCACACATCCGAATATTTAAAATCGCACGTGTAATGAACCATCTAATTTTGTCGTTAATACGACATACTTTACTAGGGGAGCCTTTTCAAAATTTACCCTCTGGGAGAGTGATAAGTTTTTGATCGTGAATATCTCTCGTTTTACTTAACACAACAACATAATACTTTCTCCATGCTATCAGCAATATAATCAGGAATTTGTGATTGAATTTTCAACAGTGTAAAGAAACCATAAATAACTCAAAATCTCTTTTTTTTTCAAACTTTTGGAAACAACGAGGAAAACTCATCACGTTTGCTTGCCTTTTTGGCACCAGGACGACGGTTTTGAGGTAGTCAGGCACATATCAGATCCGGTGTTCTTCTGGCCGAGAATTATTCATATTTTCTAGTACGTTAGACGGAACTGGATCTCGTGCTGAGGTTCTTCACCACCATCAGCAATAATGAGGTAATAAAAACTTCAAATGCTCAAGTGGTGCTCGTCTTCGCATTCAGATGTCGTGGCTAGCAGTAAACCAGCAGTAGCAAAGAACTAAATTTTTAGTTAAATTCAAGAACTAATCTCAGAACCTAGATTCTGGTCCACCTGAATTCTGAAGTTAATTTTAATGTGGAACACATTTTTTTCTATATAGGGGTGCAAATTAGAAACTCAAGAAAAACACGTAGAAATGTGGTCAGGTTTTGAACAATTACAGCTTAGTCAATTCTGTATCAATTATTAATATTATGTCACCATTTGATTGGAAATATTTCTACGTATTGATTTGAATGTTCATAGCCATGTATTTTTAATTGTATATCATTGAAATGTTGATTAATAGCTAGCAGTGTCCAATTTTGTCTGCAAAAAATCTCCAGCATACCGGATTTACCTGATATAGTCGACGGTTTTGAAGGAGTAAGCGATATATCAAGGAAAGCATGGCTCTGATTGGTCAATCGATGCAAATGCGAAACTGTTGGAAGAACGCGAAGCTATAAATATAAGTAAAATTATAGCTAACGTTCCAGTCCTACGCGTAACATGCTAGAGGTAGGTTGTTGCTAGACAGCAGGACAAAAAGTGCCATACACGATTTGAAGCTTTAATTGGTATGCTCTGATCTTGTGTCATGCAAGATTGGATGAAATCCCATGTTATGTCGTTTCACTTGAGAAAATGACAACTACCCCAGGGTAAATTTTGAGTGCATAAGATTAATTTCTAATTTATATAAGATGAACTCGATTGATAATGAGAAATAGTTTATCGCTGCAACCGAAATCGCAGAATGGTAGTAATGGTAGAGAAACGCTATAAAAATAACTGCTTGCATACAGAACTTGAACACAAGCTTGGCGAAGAGAAGCTTAAATATCGATATCCGTTACGCAATCATGTACAAACATATAATTGCATTCGTTTGGGCTATTGATGTAATTTCGTCGGCTACAAAACAAATTCAAATCACGACAAATCGAGTCTATATTCTGGGTTCGCGTGTCCGGTGTTGGTTCCTAATAAAGATTAATCTAAGCAGACTCTCGTGCATTTGCGGATTCAAAAGTGTGACGATTAATTGAAAATGTCGATCATTAGAAATTTTAGTTGCCTTGTTCAACACCAATGGCTCGAACAACAATCCCATGGGGCTGATCCTTGTAGTTTTAAGTTCCGAATTTAGTTTCGTACTTCTATTTCAAAATTTCGTTTCAGATCACAGATTCAGAATTTAAAACTATGACTCTAGAACTGAATCCTATTTCAGGATTTTGAAAATGGTTTCAAATTCAGTTCCTTATTCTTGGTTTCGAATCCAGAGACATGATTTAGGATTTTTCAGAATTCATGCACGAAATTCAGAATATGAATTTTAGATCAGAATTCTGAAATTAAATATTGGGTCTGAACACCGAAACTGAATTGAAAACCAGAGTTTAATTCCTGAATTAAGTTTCAGAATTTAATTAATCAATTCAGTCTCAGCATTAATTTCCAGAATTCAGAACCTACACGTTGGAACTAAATTGTGAACATGATTTCTGGAACTAGATACTGGAACTGAATTTAGTTCCTATATTAAGACTTGGAATTCAAGTTAAGAATTTAGTTCTATAGCGCAATTTGGAAAATTGTAAATTTAACTTCAGGTCCTTACTTCTAGAACTAAATTTAAGACCTGAGTTTTTGATCTAGATTCTGAAAATTTGCAGCTGAATTCCGAATTCAGCGTGCCCCAAATTTTTATATTAGTTCTTGAATTTTAACAGTTATAAACATTAAACAAATTACGCAAAGCGATTTTTTAGAACCACTAAAATATTTCCAAAGGATTTTGAGTATTTCTACTAGTATCTAAATCAACAAAACTGTATTTGTTCCGTGTTATTTAATTGTATGGTAGAATATGTTTACCGTCAATTAGTCGTACTGTAGTAAAGATGCATCTTTAAAATTCTGGAAGCGAAGCAACGAAAGTTTCACAATATACACAATCTAATACGAATGATTATCTCCATCCGGAAGTGAGAAAGAAATATGTCAGTTTTATTCGTATTCACGTCCTCCAGTTATGTCTGTGACATTACCCACCCGCCTTTTTTAATTGTGTGAATTTTGCAAACTTTCTATGCGTAACCTGCATAATTGAAACCGTACAATTATAAGGCGGAACACACAAGAGCACAAAATTACGATGTGGCATAGGGGACAAGACCGATTCAATCAAAAATGCACTGTTCAAATTAACAGATCGGCTGAAAAGTTCGTATCGTTTCTATGAGAGGGCGCCACTAGAATTAAATCCATACCATTTTCAGTTAGTACCAACCTTCAAAAAATACGTGTATAAATTTGACAGCTGTCTGATTATTAGTTTGTGAGATATTGCATTTTGAGTGAAGCTACTTTTGTTATTGTGAAAAAAATGGAAAAAAAGGAATTTCGTGTGTTGATGAAACACTACTTTTTGATGAAAAAAAGTGCCGCCGATACCAAAAAATGGCTTGATGAGTGTTATCCAGACTCTGCACCGGGCGAAGCAACGATTCGTAAGTGGTTTGCAAAATTTCGTACTGGTCATATGAGCACCGAAGACGATGAATGCAGTGGACGTCCAAAAGAGGCTGTTACCGATGAAAACGTGAAAAAAATCCACAAAATGATTTTCAATGACCGTAAAGTGAAGTTGATCGAGATAGCTGACACCCTAAAGATATCAAAGGAACGTGTTGGACATATTATTCACGAATATTTGGATATGAGAAAGCTTTGTACAAAATGGGTGCCGCGTGAGCTCACAATCGATCAAAAACAACAACGAATTGATGATTCTGAGCAGTGTTTGGAGCTGTTATATCGAAATAAAACCGATTTTTTTCGTCGATATATAACAATGGACGAAACATGGCTCCATCACTTCACTCCGGAGTTCAATCGACAGTCAGCTGAGTGGACTGCACGCGATGAACCGAACCCAAAGCGTGGAAAGACTCAACAATCGGCCGGTAAGGTTATGGCGTCTGTATTTTGGGATTCGCATGGTATAATTTTCATCGACTACTTTGAAAAGGGAAAAACCATCACACCTACTATTATATAGCGTTATTAGAGCGTTTGAAGGACGAAATTTCAAAAAAACGGCCTCATTTGAAGAAGAAAAAAGTTTTGTTTCATCAAGACAATGCACCGTGTCACAAGTCGATGAAAACCATGCGGAAATTGAACGAATTGGGCTTCGAATTGCTCCCTCATCCACCGTATTCTCCAGATTTGGCCCCCAGTGACTTTTTCCTGTTCTCAGACCTCAAGAGAATGCTCGCTGGTAAAAAATTTAGAAGCAATGAAGAGGTAATCGCTGAAACTGAGGCCTATTTTGAGGCGAAGGACAAATCGTACTACAAAAATGGTATCGAAAAGTTGGAAGATCGCTATAATCGCTGCATCGCCTCTGATGGCAATTATGTTGAATAATAGAAACGAATTTTGGCAAAAAAAATGTGTGTTTCTATTAAACGATACGAACTTTTCAGCCGAACTGTTAATTCATAAATCGGGAAATCCACAATAAATCGTTTTTAGCCTTCTAGGATTTCTAATTTGAGAATTGTTATGACATTATTTTATAAAACCTACTTGTCAAACTCGTCTCGAAAATACACAATGTATTGCGATTTGAAAGAATGTCCACCAACCGAATTTAAGAAATGTAAAATAAAAATTACACCGAAGTCTTTTTTTATGTGAGTTTACGTACCGCATAAAAAACCGCATAACTCAGAAAATTCGCATATAAAAAGTCGCATAAAAAGACCGCATAAAAAAGACCTTAGTGTATTTAAATCCAGTAGCCAAGCGTAGACAAAAAGTATCTATAATTATTTTAAAAGTTCATGAGAAATGGAAAAAAATATTATTCACTTATTCACTGATATGATATGCTCTTCACAAACTAGATATTTCTAGTTTTCCAAAGATTTTGATGCGTAACAAAGAATGAACAATTTCACAGTAGGCGTAAAAATCAATTATAAGAACGATTTGATTTTAAATTTAAGGGGCGAGTAGGGTCAAACACTTTTGAAAAATCATTTATTATTTTCTCTATATTTTCGTATAGTAAAACATTTGAAGAATTTTCTGAGAAATTTTCAAGCCTATTGGAACGAAAGTCTGGAAGTTATGGACCTTTATCTATGGCTATCTCATTCTACGAAGAAGCAAGAGCTCGGCGTACAGGCCCAGGATTTCTACTTCGATTGACTTCAAAACTTGATAAAACATTCTTGAAATGTTTCGTTATAATAAATTATAAAAGAAAAAAAAGGCTCCCTGGAGTAATTAATTGTTTCCAATGATTTTATAGAAAAAAAAACCTTTAAACTCGTTTTCCCCGAAAGCAGGTTTTGAAGGTCCGTGTCCATCGTCATTCAAAAACTACTGTACCAATTTTTTTTCAAATTTTGCACACAATTTCTACATATAAAAACCAGACCCCAACGTTTTTCTTTTCGTTGTTTGTTACTTTGGGGAGGTTTAACAGCCACAAAATGGCGAATTTTTTCGTGAAAAATCGTAGTTTTCACTTTGAACAACCACCAAAAATTTAAAAATTAAGAAAAAAATCATACAGAAACGTTGGGGTCTAGAAAAAAGTACGGGTGTGTAATGTCAGAGACATAACTGGATGTCGTGAATACGAATATGACACGCTTCATTTATGCTTCCGAATTGGAATTGGTAGCTCATCGATTGTTTGAATTGTGCAACTTTCCCCTCTTTCATTATTAGAAATTTAAACGATGCGCCTAGACTAAATTACAGATTAGTTACATTCAACATTCTGAAACGCAATTAAATATTATAAAATAAGGAGTATAGTTCTTTATAATGAAAAAATGGTGACGATTTGAGTTAGTTCAGCACGCAGACTAAATTCTAAACCCATATTCCAGAACTAAGCTCTAAAACATGAAGACGATTTTTCGCCATGACTACCAGAATGGGTTTTATAGAGTACAGTAAAATAAATTTCCGCATAATTCTTTAGGAGTATTATTATGGTTCTAAAAAGAACCGAATAGAAGAAGTCTGGAATAAAGAACTGGATCCTGAGTTCAAGAACTAAATTTAGAACCAATAACAGACTCAGAATCCAGTTTCAATTCTAGAATTGCAATTTCGAAACTCAAATTAGTTCCGGAATACAGTTCCAGAATCCAGTTTCAGCACGCAGGCTCTGAATTCTGAACCTATATTGCGGAACTAAAATCTGAAAATTGAACTTCTCGTTACGACTACCGAAAACCTAATGATGGCAGGTGCTCTCTTCGTCGCTGCTGGTTTGACTCCCGCGATAGCAGTCTTCTCGCTTTGATGGCCAGCAAGCGAATGAAAGTTGCTACCTGAGCGTTTGAGGTTTTAACCACGCAGAAGGCGCTCTCTCCGTCGCTGCTGGTTGATGGTTTAACTCTCGCGATGGCAGTCTGCTCGCCTTGAAGACCAGCAAGCGAATGAAAGTTGCTACCTGAGCGTTTGAGGTTTTAACCACGCAGAAGGCGCTCTCTCCGTCGCTGCTGGTTGATGGTTTAACTCTCGCGATGGCAGTCTGCTCGCCTTGAAGGCCAGCAAGCGAATGAAAGTTGCTACCTGAGCGTTTGAGGTTTTAACCACGCAGAAGGCGCTCTCTCCGTCGCTGCTGGTTGATGGTTTAACTCTCGCGATGGCAGTCTGCTCGCCTTGAAGGCCAGCAAGCGAATAAAAGTTGCTACCTGAGCGTTTGAGGTTTTAACCACGCAGAAGGCGCTCTCTCCGTCGCTGCTGGTTGATGGTTTAACTCTCGCGATGGCAGTCTGCTCGCCTTGAAGACCAGCAAGCGAATGAAAGTTGCTACCTGAGCGTTTGAGGTTTTAACCACGCAGAAGGCGCTCTCTCCGTCGCTGCTGGTTGATGGTTTAACTCTCGCGATGGCAGTCTGCTCGCCTTGAAGGCCAGCAAGCGAATGAAAGTTGCTACCTGAGCGTTTGAGGTTTTAACCACGCAGAAGGCGCTCTCTCCGTCGCTGCTGGTTGATGGTTTAACTCTCGCGATGGCAGTCTGCTCGCCTTGAAGACCAGCAAGCGAATGAAAGTTGCTACCTGAGCGTTTGAGGTTTTAACCACGCAGAAGGCGCTCTCTCCGTCGCTGCTGGTTGAAGGTTTAACTCCCACGACGTCTGCTTCCATCGAACGCACGAAAAGAAATGATCGATTTTCACCGTTTGAGGCGTTAAATACACCAGTAGATATTCGCGATTGAATTCTACCCATTCATGAACAGGGTAAATTTTGAAATACTTGTGAGATTCATCTATATATATAAAATGCAGAGATCATTCTTTGTAATCGCATCACGTAAGAACGGATGGACGGATTGAGATGCTTTTTTTTTGTTTGATCAGTTTTTACCCCCACCGGGTTCGTACATCAAAAAAATTAGGAAAACTTACCGGAAAAGTGGGAAAAACCAATAAACTTATTTTGTATGGACAATGGAATTTTCCACTGCAAAAGTCGCCAATGATTGCTAGATCTACAATTGATGTTTGGCGCGCAAGGAGATGCTCCGTATTTCGCCGTTGAAGAAAAGAATACTAGATCTTTGGAAAATCGTTTGGCGCGCAACGAGTAGATTTGGGTGGAGATTTTACATGCATGATTGATTCGTCATTTGGAAACACGTGCTTAATAGGGTATCAAAATCATTACTTGCCAAATGACTGTTTTAGCTATACCGTAAACAGAAGCACAAGTTCTAATGTCATTTACCAGTAGATGTAGTTAGATGAATTATGTTGGTCATCGTGGGCGTAAGTTGAACAAATCAAATTATGTAATGATTTTTTTACGTATCAATGATAGGATTCTGCTGTTGAAATAATGAGTTCAGATGAAAATATTTATGGTATTCATGACATTTGTAAGCTGCTTTAGCCAAATCATTTCATTTTCCGAACTTGACTTGACGAATTACCATATGCGAATCGTGAATATCATATCTGAAGGAGAAATCGTGGCATGTAAGAACCATTAGTTGTGAGATCTGCTGTTTTATACATTGGCTTTAACGATAAGAATAATCACTCCTCATGTTCACTCCGCTAGAACCGAATATTGATTCTCAGGACTGAATACTAAGCAAACCGATGTGGTGGCTCGACGAATGAGAGGCCTTTTGATACAATTCTTGAACGAATATAGCGTTCATGTCAAAGTTAATGGACACAGTATTTAATAAAAGGGTAATTTGAACTTTCGAATGTCCAAGTATTTCTCATTTTATCGCTAATTCGTTAATCGAAAATTGATCCTGTCATTATCCTGCTACGAACATTCATCAAACACGACTAAGTAATATCACTAGCGGTGAAGTAAGTTATGGGCAACCGTTCAAAATTAGTTGATTACTTTCGATAATCCCTAAGGATTTGCTATTGAATTTTAAACGTCTTCAGTACAAATAAGTCTTAATATTCAATGATAAACAACAATCCCCGAGGGCTGCTTTTAGAAATTTGTGGGGTCAATTTAAAGTATTTATCTTGGTCATCTCTTTTTCATCCATCTGTTAATTTATTTATTTGTTTATTTAGGAGCAAGGGAAAAGCCTGCTGGAGCTGAGATTTTGGTTCTCCTTCTCCAGCAGGCATAAAACCTTCTCATCTTTTGTATCAACAGATAACATTTGACCAAATGATACATAACGAAATCTTTAGTTACCCTTATTTAAACTACAAAGCTAACTAACAACTATTCATATCGTCTAATTATGTAAATAAAACTAGCGGGAAAAGATTCGGAGATAACGGGTTTTAATGGTGTTACGAGATAAATTGAAATCAAATTCATCAGAGCAAGTATTGAATACGCGGAACATACTCGAAAACGGTTCAATGAACCCATAGTTAGTTCTAGCACGAGGAATTCTGAGAAAGGGGTTAAACCGCAAATTACGCCGAAGAATGTCAAAACTTAGCTGTTGTAGGAGATCTGCACTATCAATTCGAGATTGGATGTGGTCCGCGACGGAAACAGCTTTTTGTGTATCACGGCGGACAGATAGCAAATCGAAGTGTATGAGCCTACAACGATTTTCGTAGCTTGGAAGATTAAATGGATCTCTCCAGGGCAGGCGACGCAAAGCAAAACGAATGAACTTGCGCTGAACAGTTTCAATGCGCAGCTTATCAGTTTGGTAATATGGTGCCCAAACAACAACAGCATACTCCAGTGTAGAACGAACTAGAGCGCAATATAACGATTTCAGGCAGTATATGTTATTGAAATTTTTTGAGATGCGAAAGATGAATCCTAGCATCTTTAATGCGTTAGAGATTCTTTGTGATCTTTGAAACTAAGTTTTGAATCCAATAACACTCCTAGATCCTTATTTGATGTCTCCCGTTTTAGTACAGCTTGCGGAATAGTGTAATCATACATGATCGTGGTTCGTTTACGAGAGAAGGAGATAACGAAGCATTTGAAGGCGTTTATAACCATTCTGTTGACGTTACACCAGTTAAAAAATACATCCAACTGTGACTGCAAGAAGTTTGAGTCTTTCAGATATTTGATGAGATGAAACAGTTTGAAATCGTCGGCGAATGATAGCTTCATGCATTGCAAAGCGAAATTCAGATCATTTAGATATAGCAGAAATATGAATGGTTCTAGATGGCTTCCCTGAGGAACGCCAGAGCTAACGATGAATGATGGAGTAACGCAGTCGCCAATTCTCACGGTCATACTACGACCAGTCAGATATGATTCAATCCAATCCATCATCCCACATGTCAAATCTTTAGTTTAAGAGAGATCTACAATCTCTGTCCAATACACTGACTCGAAGGATGAGATGGCAAACGGTGCATTTGTTTAGTTTTTGCGTAACAAAAGCATTGAACATATCCACAATAATTCTTGATGATATTTCTTCTTCGGGACGAAGTTATTGTGTTGGATATGAATTTGTCGTAATTCGTTTATTGTAAGCCAAGTAATCAGTAAAATAATGGAAAGAAACATTAACGTTTGGCAACTCTGCTGTTCGAAAACACAAATTTAAAAAAATAATTTCAGGCGAGACGAAGTTCGACGGGTCAGCTAGTAAGAAATAAAATTAAAGTGAGCATTGCAAAAAACATTAAGGAATTATTTGAAGAGTGTGTTGCCTTCAAACATTGAACTGACAACAATGAGTATAAAGAGATCCAATTATAAAATTCAAACTATTTCAATATTCCAAGTTCCATTCATATACATTATAGACATAATATTCACTCATGCTTTCGTTGTAGTAAATGCGACTATCCGTTTCGTTCAACTTTCCTCACCAAAAAAAACTGCATCTTGTCTGTTTGCCTTGAACTGCATTTTACTGACAACAGCCTGTGCTTCTTCTTGAGTATGCCAGATCCAAAAATCTCGCCAAAACAGAATGAAGCAGTTGCATTACTTGAGGAAAGGAAGCAAACGTTTGTCCAGACGCTTCGGTACATACATTTTCCGGTTGATGATTCCTGTTGTGACTCAAATATCGCTCTTCAAGCCATTGGAACAAATGGCTCACCACTCAAGGAATTTCTTTGCGAACTTCGACAGTTCAAAGTATTTGAAAATCTCTCTTTTTTAAGTAGCCGTAGAATTTTCCTGTTCTGAAAATTCTGTTAGAGGTTTTATAATCCTATACGTTGTAATCAGACTTCACCATCTGTTTGCTCAACCGACTGACTTGATTTGCTAATCGCAAGTCGTTAGTCGAAAGTATAAGTGCTAAAACTGGGTTCCGGGCTATTCTTTTCTACGATTTTGTGACATACGGCGTTCGATTTCTCCCCAGTTTAGTTCGCTTGGTCAAGCGTTCTTTGAATACTTTTATTACATTAGTAACAGTTACTTTGGCCACATTCATCAATTTCGACTACTTCCCGTGCGAGTAACTTGAATTTTTGAGATATGCGAGCAAAATTTTGACGCATTACTACTTTTAACTAATCTAGAAGTAAATACTAAAATTAGACAGTAGGTAAGATGCTTGTTGGGGTTGAATGCGACATTGTGTACTCTAAGTACGTAACACATGGATCAATAAGTCCCGAGACTAACAATGGAAACAATATTTTTTTTGCAAAATTTTTTTTTATTCATCAACATAATCACATTTTAGGGTGATACAATGGTTCCAACGTTTTTCCAATTTTTCAATACCATGTTTATAAAAAAATTTATCTTTCGCTTCAAAATAAGCTTCAGTTTCAGCGATGACCTCCTCATTTGAGCCAAATCTTTTTCCCTGGAGCATTTTTTTAAGATCAACAAAGAGCTAGTAGTCACTGGGGGCTAAATCTGGCGAGTATGGGGGATGGGGAAGCAGATCAAAGCCCAATTCGTTCAATTTCGCCATTGTTTTCATCGACATTTGTGTCGGTACGACCACGTTCAAACTCGGCGAACCACCGACAAATCGTTGCTTTTGATGGACAAGAGTCCGGATAACATTTTTCAATCCATTGTTTCGCTTGCACGGTGTTTTTACCCATTAAAAAACAATGTTTTATCGAAACACGAAACTCGGTTTTTTCCATTTTTTAAACAAACTACAAAATGACTTCACTCCAACCTCGATAACTCAGCTGTTTCTGTTTAAAATTTTGACCCGTTTCAAGCAAAGGTTAGTACTCTAGAAAGTCGTGGTTACTGGTTTACTAGGAGTGCCATCTCTGCTTTAGTCTCGGGACTTATTGATCCATGTGTTAAGTCAGCTTGCAAATGCAACGCGAACAATTTAATTAACCCGCATCCGTCTCTCAAAAATTGTAACACATAGGTTCTTATGTATCAATTTGAAATATACTATTGAAACGTACTATAACTATAAATAGGAATAGAATATAGTTTTGAAATTTACCAAATGCATTGAATACAGAAACGTGCAACATATTTCCAAATAATGCCACTGGCCACAAATTTCCTTTGCTAAAAGATCGATAATTGCGCACTCGCACATTCAAAACTTCGATAACACATTTTTTGTTATGACAATGAATTTTATCGGTATTGAGAATAAACTTTCTTATGTGCAATGTGCTCAAAGGAGTCTCAAATTGGTCATTTCCGACACAGACTTCATGCTGTACCTAAAATTCTACAAACACCTCTGAAAAACGAGAAATATCCGTGCTTTTCAAGAAGTTTTGTCTCCCGTCAATTTCGATCAGTTTTACCACATTGGTCAAATAAAAAGATCGACATTAGGGATGTCCGATACCGAGTCGATACTTTGAGGTATCGATACTTTTTTTCAAGAATCGAGTATTTCTGGTATCGATATACCATCAGAGCGATACTGTTAGTATCGATACTTTTGGTCTCGATACTTATAGTATCGCAACGGATGAAAGTCAATTCCCATTACGACGTAATTTTTTTTGTTTCAATTACAGAGGCTTTAACCTTAAGGTTATTCGCCTCTTCGGGCTAGAAACACTTTCTAAGACTATGTTCAGGGTTGGGAATCGAACCCAGGTGGGCTGCGTGAAAGGCATCGACTAACCCATTCCGCTATACCCGTCCCCAATTGAACTTTTTTTTTTCTTCGGATTTTACGAAGCGCCAGACTCGTGCATGGATTAGAATGACGTAGACTAGCCGTTGTTGAAATTTGTTCTCGACAATCTCGCTTCTTGCACTGAAAGAAAGTGAACTGAGCGAAAACCATCAACAAAACAGGCACATAAAGGCCATACTCTCAGAGGATTCAAACATTTCAATATTTCACACTCAGTCTCTCTCAGTGCGCCTGTGGGACGACGCGAGATTGTTGAGAACGAATTTCAACGAGCGCTAGTCCACGTCATACCAATACATGCGCGAGCCTGGTGCTTCCGTTCCGTCCGTCCCTGGTTCCGTGGTAATAATAATAGTAGTTCAATTTAAACTGCAAAATTAGCACTGACTAACCGAAGAAAAAGAATATGTGCTTTTGCACAAACCAACGAAACTCCTAAATGTTCAATAGGAATTGGCTTTTAGTGTAGTATCCGTGTATCGACATAAAGGTTATGATATGAAATTTTTTGAGAAAATAAGTGAAATGTGAAATTCTTTGAAGTGGACCAAAAGTCACGAAAGGTGAGGTGCAATCTATGTGGCAAGAAATATGTGTATACTAGTTTCACAACAAATTGATGAAAAAACCTGCTGCTGCTCAAGTATCAATTGATACTTACAGGTATCGATACTTTATTGCCTTTTGATACCATGTATCGATACCCAAAATTTTGGTATCCCGATACCCTAGGTATCAATACTTTACCTTCCGAGTACGATCCCTAATCGACATACGACACCTTGCGACACAAATTCTCAGACAGTTTTCAATTTTCAACCTGTCCCGATACGGGAAAATCTCTCTGTAAATTGAACTACTCTGGATATTATGAAACACAATTCAGTAGACTTCCCGGTGAGATCTGACTGAGCACGACTGGTTTGGTTAAAATATTAGTTTCAAGCCTCAAACCTCACGCCATACGCAAACTCTTATCTAGTCCTTTCCTTACCAATCAAATCTCTCTTCGATTCGCCGGCTGGGCAATGATATGTGAGATTTTGATGCGTTTTTTTCATACCGAATGTTTGTTCGATAGAATCTTTAATTATAATGTTATTTTAACATTGCAGGATTAAAAAAATAACTAGCATTTTCTCTCTACTCCAAATTTGAAACTTATGTTAACTTAAAACTAAACGGTAATCCCTGCATTGAAATTTAAAATCTTCCGACTTAATAAGTAGTAGAAAAAATAAAACATCCAAAATGAGTATTCAGCAAAAAAAAGTTTGGGAACCACTGATATAAAGTGTCCTTTCAATTCCTTTCAACGAATTTTTTAGATTAACATCATTCTTCTCACACAAAAAGGCAACGCAAATATCAAGGGTTTGATTTGAGAAATGATGCCGAGTATGTGACATAAACTCTGAAGCATGCTTTTGTAGACTACTCGAATCAAATTGGTGTCAAAAATGAACCTAAATTAAAAATTATCTTAATAAGAAGTCAAACAATATTTTAATGAGACTGTTTCGATTAAAGCAAATGCTTTGATGCGTAGTAGCTAATAAGGTCAACTAGTTTTTTTTTTGGGAACTCCGTTATGAGAATCTTGAATCAATCCTTATTCAAAAGAGTAGACTTTCTGGATTAAACGCGGGGAAAAACAATTCATCCATTGTTTTACATATGAGATATTTCAGAAGTACTAATGTAGATAAAGAAAACGGGCTTTATTTTTAATTACCCGGCGTGGCTCGGAAAAGTTTCGTGAAGGCAAGGCCGAAAAAAAATCTAGAAATTGTCCTCCCCATTGATACTCTAATTGCAATGAAACCCAACTAAGACGAAACCCGATTGAATAATACTCCGTTCATGTTCTGATTGCGAATGATCAGTGTCCCATATCAGATCTCACCGATCTCTCTCTAAAAATACCTTCTTAGTAACCTCCGAGTTTCATATGTATATGTGCTTGTAACGTACTTCCGTACTTCCTCGTCACATTCGATCTACAATACCTTTGGCTTCCATGGCTATGAACACTTGCTACTCCCTTCTCGTTATAAAATGTTTTATGACATCATGAATTGCTCAAAATTTTCCATTTGATAATGATTATTTTATAACGAAAGGCTATTTATCATTATAACTACTATAGAATAATTTTTTTATATCTTTTGTTTTACAACGGCTTTAACCATTTTGGTCGTTCATCGGGGAGAAAAACTTATGGAATAACGATTTAGTTAATACAAATGTTGTAATCTCATTTCCATCACCTTGCGTCGACAGTTTTCTCAATTTACATAAAAAAATGCACATTGATTGTATGATTTCGTCAATTCAGATCAATTTTGAGAATACTTATTACCCCTCACTCTTGTGAATATTTTTGTGAACCTCACTTAGTTGCTAGAAATATACTGTACTCGTGAAGAAGTAGCAATTTGTCGTGAAACCCGATCAATTTTCCATGTTCGGGGCACTTACTGCACTCTCTCACCCTCAAAATAACCTTATAATCTATTTTGATTTAACTTCCTTTTTGTCAGTGAACTTATTACAGATCTTCTCCATGATTACCCTGAGTAATGTATCTGTGCTTTTCAAAAAATATCGACTCCCACCTTTGGTACAATTGCCAAACTTGGTGGCGATTCGTTTAGTTGTTTTGTAGTTATGCAGAGACTTAAATACACTCGCGTTCATAGACAGACAAAGTTTATTTTCCCTTAGTTCTTTGAATTCCCCGGCAAAATGGAAACAGATCTTTTTAAATTATTCAAAGAAAAATACAACCTTGAAATTCTTGCCACTCTCTTGTTTTATAAAAAATGGGAGATTAAGATTTATTTTCAAAAACCCCTCCTTCTAGTCTAAATGTCGATTCTCTTCAAATTTCGTCATTGACCCTCTCCCCCCCCCCCTGTTAAGGACACTTCCTACACACTTTCCCCCCTGAAAATGTCCTAATGATCATTTCTGAAGAGCTTCTTTGTGCCAAATTTGATAGCAATCCGTTCAGTAGTTCCGGAGTTGCGCCGTTACAAACATTACATCCCCTTTTTAGAGTATCTATGGTCTTCAAATGGTATCTATGGTCTTCAAAAAGTATCGATTTTCGTCAAATTAAATAATTTTTTTCATGACCCCTGTTAAGGATAGATGCTACGCTCTCTCCCCCACAACTATCTGACAACTATCCCTGAAGAGCAAAAAGTAGCTATGCCAAGTGTGATAGCAATCCGTTCAGTAGTGTCGGAGCTATGCCGTTACATCCCCCATTTTATGAGGTTTTTCATGGCCCCTCCTGTTAATGATACTTGCTACGCTTCCTCCCCTATAAAAAATACCTTTATGACTATTTCTGAAGATCAAGTAATAACTGTACCAAATTTTATAGCAATTCGTGCAATAGTTCCGGAGTTATGCCGTTACAAACATTACACACCTTTTTTAGAGGAACTTACTACACCCTCTCCCCACAGAATATCCTTATAATCTTATCTAAGTTGTGCAAAAAGTGTCTTCAAGAAGTACCGATTCTCGTCAAATTAGATATTTTTAATGACCACCTCTGTTAAGGACACTTGCTACGCTCCCTCCCCTCATGGAGACATTCTTATAACCATATCTGAAGAGCAAGAAGTACATGTACCAGGTTCGATAGCAATCCGTTAAGTAGTTTTGAAGTTATGCCATTACAAACATGACGCCCCCCTTTTTAAAGGCATCTGCTGCATCCAACCCCCATTAAATTAAATCTACGGTATGCAAAATGTTTCTAAGATCTTCAAAAAACAATCGTTTTTCATCAAGTTATATGAAGTTTTTCATGACCCCTCCTTGATTATGACACTTGCTACGCTCCCTCGTCCCATAAAAATACGCTTATGACTATCTCTGAATAGCAAGAAGTACATGTACCAAATTTGATAGCAAACCGTTTAGTGATTCTGGGGTTATGCCATTACAAACATTACACCCCCCCTTTTTAAAGGCACTTGCTACATCCACTCTCCATATAATCATATCTTATATATGCAAAATGTTTCTATGGTCTTAAAAAAACTATCGATTCTCGTCAAATTAGACAAATTTTTTCATGACCTCCCCCTGTTAAGAACACTTACTACGTTCCCTCCCCTCATATAAATACGCTTATGACCATCTCAGAAGAGCAAGAAGTATCTGTGCCAAGCTTGGTGGCAATCCGTTCAGTAGTTTCGGAATTATGTCGTTTTAAACATTAGACCCCCCTATTTGAAGGCACTTGCTACATCCACCAACTCCCCCCCCCCCTATAGTCATATCCAAGGTATGAAAAATGGTTTCTACGGTCTTCAAAACGTATCGATTCTTGTCAAGTTATATGAATTTTTCCTTGACCCCCCCCTTGTTTATGACACTTGCTAAGCTCCCTCCCCTATCAATATACTCCCTAAACCATCCCTGAAATACAAGAAGTATCTGTGCCAAGTTTGGTGGCAATCCGTTCAGTAGTTCGGAAGTTATCGCGTTACAAACAATACAATACATGGCTTCAATTCGAATGAAATAAAAAACAAAAGATTAACAGCAACTGCGCGACTTGAACCGAGAAACATTAGATCACAAAGCAAGTCAGTTAATCGACTGAACCACAGATGCACATATCTGCTCGGCCGGTAAATGGTGCAAATAAATTCATACAGTCGCACATTATACTAGGAGCCTGTAAAATTCTATACGAGTGAAAGTTTGGGTTATTTGAAAAGTTTAGTAGCTATGAATTAAATCGTTTGTAGAATTAGGTCACCTGTAAAATTCACAATTTTGACCGCTGGGCAGCACCCCTAACCCATCACACAAGTTCGCGCAGAAAATACAGCGATCTACAATTTTATGACTTGACTAAAACATATACATTGAGACCATTTTATTGTCACATGAATAAATTTAATAATAAATAATAAATATCCGACTTCGTTCAAATTTTGCATATGGACTTTTTGTGGTGCTTAAACTTTTGAGCACTATCGCTTAACGAAATTAGAGATAACCGTAAAACATTGGCACCCTAATACTCAGGACTAAAAAGACGAGCGCGAGCACACTTCGGAAGCGTTTTCGATTATGGTGATTAGATTCGGTTTGACTTTTGATGTCAGTGGGAAACTGTTGACGAAACCTGGATCCATTATTATACGACAGGGAACAGAAAGGTTACCCGACAATAGATTGTCGTCCGAAATGGTCTAGAGAGACTGCATGAGGCGAAAAGGTCATGAAGTTGGTTTTTGGGAGGATTGTGCGAGTTCCATTTTGAAGTTCGAACCGCTACTTCCGGAACCGGAAACCACCAAAGTAAGTATGTATGGCCTACTAATAAGGCCAACAAATTGGGATACTTTTGATGTGATTTACGACTTAAAAAGACTTTTTTTTTTGTTCTTCACGAATCTAAACAAGGAAGCCATCTCGAACCACTTATTCTCATGCTATTCGTTAATGATCTATGCAGTGGATTGTTGTCATTTGAAGTAGTGAATGCAAATGAAATATCTACAATTGGACATTGAGAGGGTCTTATACTTCCAAGTGATCAGAACGGTATCCACTTTGTTTTTGTTACTGCGAAAGCCTATGCATTTATAGGGCTTATCAACTTATAGGTTATTTCTGCAATCTTCCACCAATCTTGCTTCACGAAACATATCCACAATCAAAAAAAACCTTATCACTCTTTCCCATGGTATAACTTTTGACGTATTCACGTCAAAAGAATTATCCTCTCGGATCCCGTATAAAGCCAGATATGTAGTTTGATTCTCACGATAACTTTCCACTTGCAAGCTTACCGGATGTTTCATGTTGAATCAGCTACATCACTCGAAACACAGAATGATTGCCAGCTTAGTGATGATGACAAGTCGGTTCTCGTATCGACGATGGCAGTCGTTTCACTCAGCACTAGGGACCAACTAGGGGGGGGGGGTGCATCAAACAGCTCACCACCGCCCCGCATTCGACTTTGATATGCTCTATTTTCAATCTTGACTTCAAATCACTAGCCTGGGTTTTATCAGATCGGGTTTAATTTGTACCCTTCCGGATTGGTATCTTTTCCTAATTTGAAACTTGTTCATTGCTTCGTAACATCAGTAAACAAATGCATCATTTTTTGTTGCTGTTGATGCTTCTGTAAGTTCAAACAAAATATTTTTTGCTTTACCTGAGCAAACAATATGAGTATTTCCAATGTACTTTATTGAAACTCGAACCAACTGTTATGTAGAACTCGTAACCTTTTGATGTATTTTTCATACTTCATGAAGCTTTTCATTTGATGCTATTAATAAATTTCACTGAAACTGAGTCTGTGTGATGTTGACGCATTTTAAAACAGCAAATAGGTTCAGTCGTGTGGAGTTCAATCACTACAGTGTGGGAGGATTCGAAGGCGAAGGAATTACAGTCGGCCCGCTGTTTCATGATTTTTTATCGTGCTTCATTTACTGGATGTGAAATTTTTCCGGTTAATCCCACAAACCCGAAATATCAGTGATTGTCATAAAAAACGTACTCAATGTTCGGGACTATGATATCAAGAACTCGACCACCCATCAGCAAAATTTTACAAAATGACTTGGGTTTGGTTATTGAAATGAGGAAGTTCGACAAAATTGCCTATGACATAATAGCTTTGAAAAAAAATAGATAAAATTGCCTTTCCTGGATAGCCTACAATTGTAATACCAGCGGCAAAATTGTGTCAAGATTATTGGCAAAATGGTCTTTTGACAAGGTGGACTTTTGGTGAAGTGGTCTTACGGCAAAACGGCCTTCTTACAAGAAAGGCCTTTGGTAAAAAGGACCATAAGGAAAAGGGGCCTTTCACAAAAACACCTTTTACAAAAGGACCTTTCGCGAAAAATAGTTTCTGTAAGAAAGGCTTTTGGTTAAAAGAAATCTATCAAAAATTGCCAATACCAAAAAAACATAAAACAAAAAGTAACTCTGGCAGCAAGAGCATGTGTCAGGTACCACCTTTGTCAAAACGGACCTTTTAAAAAAGACCTCCAGCAAAAAATCGTATGGTAACAAGAGCTTTGACAAAAAGGCCTCTAAAAAGAAGTTTTTCTTGGCAAAAAGAACATATATATAGAGCAATTTTTTGGAATTAAGCCTATCGCAAAAAAGGCCGTCGACATAAAAGGGCCATATAAGTCAGTTGACAAAAAAGGTATTTGGCAAAAAACCTTCGGAAAAGACTGGCTTTCGCAAAAAGAATCTTTGTTCGTAAAAAACCCGCTGACATAAAAGGCCGTTGTCCTAAAAGATCGTTGGCACCGTTGGCATAAAAAGCCATTGGCAATGAAAATCCGTTAGCAGAAAAGCTGTTTTTCCCGGGTTTTCAACATTCATTACAATTAAGCTCGTTAGAAAACAAGCGGCGTTGTTTTTGTTTTTCATATTCTATTACGTTTTAGGGGAAAAAACAGTGAGAAACTTACCAATGGAAGCAAGCCTTTATACCAAAAATATGTTTGTTCACTCAAAGTAATTTATATAAATTATGCAGAATTGTGCAGTAATCATATTTAATTCGATGCGATTAGATATAATTCTTACGTTTATCTCTACATTCATGATGAAAGTGAAAGCGCAATAAATATTTACATTTGGAGAAACCTCAAAATTTTTGTGGTACGATTTTGTCGAAAATCGCTTTGCACAGTGCCATTATGCCGCAGACCATTTCAAAGTGGGAAATTTTCCTTGAAGTAATTTTTCCAAAGGTCATTTTAACAAAGTCCATATTGCTAAAAGCCCTTTTTTATCAAAGGCAATTTTAGCAAAGGCCATTCTACAATACGTTTCATCAAAGGCCATTTATTTTCAAAGGCCTTTTTAGCTAAAAACCCTGTTTACCAAAAAACCTTTTTACCGAGGGCACTTTTGGTGAAAGCATTTTTTTTTCAAATACAAATTTTCTAAAGGCCATTTTTTCGAAGGGCACTTCACCAAAGGGCATTTTTTTCCAAAGAGCCTTTTTGCCGAAAAACCTTTTTCCCAAAGAGCCTTTTTGCCAAAGGGTCTTTTTTCCAAAGAGATTTTTTGTCATAGGGCTTTTTACCAAAGAGCCTTTTGACAATTTTGCCAGAGAACATTTTACCAAAGGCATTTTTATTTTTTCCCCATAGGCTTTGTTTTTTAAAAGCCTCTTTCTCAGATGCGCTTTAAAGCAACTTTGCAAAAAGAGCCTTTGGCAGAAAGAGCCTTTGATAATAGTGTTTGGAAGAAAAGCCTTCGACAAAAAGGGACTTTGACCTTCTGAAAGAGGGCCTTTCTAGAAAAGGACTCTAGGTAAAAAAGCCTTTGGTTAAAACAAACAAAAATTGGTGAAGGTGCCTATGGTAACAATAGCTTTGGCCAAAACTGCCTCTGAAAACAAAAGTTCTTTTTTGTAAAAAGCCCTTTGACAAAGAAAAGCCTTTCGCAGAAAGGGTCGTTGATCTACAAGAGCCATTGGCATAAAAATACATTAGCTTATAAACCGTTGGCATAAAAGTCATAAAATGTATTTGATAAAAGAAGGATTCGGATAAACGGTCTTTTGGAAAAAAAACCGTTGACATAAAAGGCCGTAGTCTTAAAAGGTCGTTGGCACCGTTGGCATAAAAATCCACTGACAATAAAAAGCCGTTAGCAAAAAACGATTACAAAAAGCAACTTTGCAAAAAGAGCCTCTTCCTCTTCTTCTTTCGGCAAATTGAGCCATTAGCAAAAAACGGCTTTTGGCAAAAAGGGTGTTAGGAAAGAAATGCCTTCAACAAAAAGGGACTTTAACTAAAAAGACCTTCAGGAAAAAGAGCCTTTCTCGAAAAGGACCTTTGGTTAAAGGAGCCTTTAGCAAGAATAACCTCTAATAAAAAGAATTTTGGCAAAAAAGCCTATGGTAACAAGAGCTTTGGCCAAAAATGCCTCTGAAAAAGAAGTTCTTTTTGGCAAAAAAGCAAATTTTTGGAATACGACCTTTCGCGAAAAAAGGGTTGTTACCATAAAAAACCGTTGGCATAAAAGTCAGCTAAAAGGCCATTAGGAAAAACGGCCATTGGCAAATAAGGCCTTCAACCAAAAGGAACTTTGATCACAAAGTCAAAAAGGGACTTTGATTAAAAAACCCTTGGTAAAGAGGGCCCTTGGCAAAATGTGCCTTTGACTGAAAGGACTTTTGGCAAAATGAACCCTTTGGTATGAAGGGTCTTTTTCTATAAGATCCTTTGGTAAGAAGATCCTTTGGCAAGAAGGGCCATTGGTGATAAGGACCGTTGACAGGATGAGCTCTTGGCAAAAGTGTCTGTGGTTTAAAGCACTTCTGAAAAAGAGGCTTTTAAAAAACAAAGCCTATGGGGAAAAAATAAAAATGCCTTTGGTAAAATGTTCTCTGGCAAAATTGTCAAAAGGTTCTTTGGTAAAAAGCCCTATGGCAAAAAAATTAGAGGGTTGTATTCAAGACACGACCGAGCACAATAACATTAAAAATGAAACGTTTCTATGATGATACACTAGACTAAAAACATATTCAATTGACTAATTACAAACTTGTTCTAGTTTAAGCGCTGAGATTGTTAGCGAATGATAAAATTGACAATTAGAATCTTTCTTGATTATTGATTCTATTCAATTTTGATCCCTTTCCACAAATTTTTACACTGTTAAGTTTTTGAATAACGTCCTTTAACTAGAAGTCAATTATGTTGAATTCAAAGTTACTCGAAAGCTCAATTTTAGATACAAACAACCTAAACATTTAAACCTGAACAAATAAAACTTTTATTTTATGATAATAATTTTCGAGAAACTTACAAACTTATTAATTTTATAAACAGTTAATCGATCCAAGAAACGATTTTATTTATTTTAACGAAAGATGTTGTACCGGTACACTCAGTAATAGTGTAATTTTATTAATCCTTCTTCAAAATCGTCAATAATCTTCGGAAAATGTCGGTAAATAATATGGCAACAATACGAGAAAAAAAACATGTGAAACAGTCCGCATAAAATATTTAGTTACTTACATTGATTTTCGCTTTGGCATATTAGGAATATACGGAATGGATACGCAACAAAATTCCGAAATTTTGTTAATATTGTAACCTGATGTTATTAACATATGAATGAAAATTGTCATAGTTACAACGCGTGTAGTCATCAGACGTTTATTGTTTTGAAGGAAATAATAATTAAACTGAAACTGGCGGTTAACCAAATTCTACGAGGGTTCTTATTCAAAGGATACATGTAAAACCGCAGGTAAACTTACCTTTAGTTTATCTTTGATACTCTATGATATTGCATCTAATTGTACTGTATATGTGAGCCTGTGGAACTCATTTATACTACCAAACCGAGGAGGCCGCTTTTAGAAGTTTCAGAATTTAATTTTGAATCTTTTGAAGCGTTCAATTCCTGGTGGGGCAACAACTTCTTCAGTCACATTGTCACGTTTTGTTCGTATGGGAATTGAAATTTAAGTATGCAAACCGATCCATTGACAAATTGAAACATTTTTAAGCTTACAATATTGAAGCTTTGGAATAATATAAATTAGGAAAATCCATTAACAAATCATCGAGCAACAAGCGCTGCAAATTAGATCCGCAAAAAATCTATCGCCGATAATTCTAAATTGGCCTGATAGTTACCAGAGAACCAAAATGAAATAATCAATTCAAACCAATTTTTCAATGGTATGCAATTGAAATATTCAAATAACGTCATCTCATAAGTTTAAGTTAAATGTTTCCGAATCGATTGGTTGTTGAATTATATAAATCCATCAACAAATGACTGAGTTATAAGCGTTCAAAATTATGACAGAAAAATGTTACGCTATTAGTTTTGCATGTTTTAAATTGACACCCAGCCTCGGGAAGCGAAGTGTAAGGCATTTTTAATGGCAAAATCGACCAAAAATTTGCTAAATACAAGGGATATTTCAAAAGAATCGGTAACCACGCTGATTCGGTTCTTCAATAGCTAGATGATATAGGGTAAGGGCTCCCTATTTCATCTCATTTGTGAGGACGTCGCCTTCAAACCCCGATTTATTTCATATTACTGCTTCATTCGCCTTGCTCCACGTTGAAAATTGATTCACATTTCTTGAAAATTCAACTAATATTTATAAAACAGCTAAAAACACTAATGATGTTTTCACTACTCTGCTCCTAATTTCATCTCAATGGATTTTTATCCATCCTATCGTTGATCTTTTATTCATCCTATAAATTAACAATGGCGACAGCAATCAAAACAAAATATTCCACTATTACACTCTCACCCGCATTCGCATGGCTGCCAGATGGCTGACTAAACGCTGCCAGCAGAAAAAATATGGCTTGCAGACATTCTGGTGATCGACTGCCTTACCGCTGCCAGATATACAACTCAAACGATACAACCGTACCCACCAGGATTTTTCCACATTATTATTATTGGTAAAAAATTTATTCGTTGAATTATCTAATTAATGGGGCAATGACTTACGGAGATCTAAAGAACTATCTTTTAACATCATTTTATTAGTGAAAACAGATAGAACAGATATAGACTTTCTATGCAAATACATATTTTCTATGAAAATACCTGGCATCTCTGTGCACAGCCGATGAAACACACACACACTTCACAGCGTTATGTTGGCGTATAGCGGAATGAAACCAGTGCTACTAGATTTGCCACAATGGTTATTTCATTAGTATTTAACACGTTCTTTCTGGTAATATTCGAAGCAGAAACAGTTTTATTGAAATATTAATATCAATAATATTATTAAACTAATGTCACGGATACCAAAAATATACTTTTTGATAATAATTTGAAGAAGATAAACAATTTTTGTTTTGTAACATTATGAGATAACTTGGCAACTTTGCGAAACCAAATGAGATGAAAACAAAGCGAAATCAAGTGAACGAAGTGAAAAACTTTCATCTCATATTTTTGAAGACTTTTATTGCTGGTCGAGTAAATTTTGAAGTTTTTAATCGTTAACTAAACAAGTGGCAAGTGAACATAACTAATTAAGAAGTCATCCAGCATTCAATGGTAGTGTAATTGTGCGAAGTAGTGATCATGTTTTGAGACGAATCGATTAGTAGATATTCAGAAACATGACGAACTGTAAATCTTGAGACGAAAATGTGTCCTAAATTGAAAAGTGAGTTTATTTTATATGAAAAAAACGATCACCGAAGAATTTAAAACCATTTCTTTCAAAAGGAAAGTGTGACAATAGCTTTTCAAATCATTTTAAAACATTTCACAGTTTGCTTCCGGTAGGTTGTAAAATATTATTCATGTTCAAAGTTATGAGGTGAAGGGATGAGATGGAAATAGGAGCTCAGATGAAATAGGGAGCCGTTGCCCTATAAGATACTCAAGCGAACACGGTGTTGCGCAGACAACAGGAAATTTCACCAACACATAATGCAAAAGCGACAATCCAGCAAGTGAATGCATATACAATCCAGTCATCAGCTCACTGGACGAGCTACTTGTTCATTCACAGTCAAACATCAACTAGGCAAAGAAATATTGTGCAGCCTATATTTATAGATTTCTCTTCATACTACGCATAACGTTGCGGTGTTTTTATGCATGACGCAAAGCCTCCTATGCCGAACAAGAAGTTGACGTCATTTTCTACAACAGGGATTGGTGGATGAAAACATAGGTCGATTCCAACCATTTTTTCAATAGTATGCTATTGAAATACTGAAACGACGTCGTCATACATGTTTAAGTTAAAAGTTTCCGGATCGATTGATTGTTAAATTATAACAATCCATCAAAAAATGACCGAGTTATTAACGTTCAAAATTATGACACAAAAAGGTTACGCGACTATTTTTGAAACTTTTAATTGACACCCGGCCCCATACATATAGTGAAGAGTAAGGCATTTTTAATGCCAAAATCTCTTTGGAAAAAAGACCCTTTGGCAAAAAGGCTCTTTGGGAAAAAGGTTTTTCGGCAAAAAGGCTCTTTGGAAAAAAGGGTCCTTTGGTAAAAAGATCCTTTGGCAAAAACGGCCATTGGTGATAAGGACCGTCGACAGAATGAGCTCTTGGCAAAAGTGTCTGTGGTTTAAAGCGCTTCTGAGAAAGAGGCTAATGGGGGCCTATGGGGAAAAATAAAAATGCCTTTGGCAAAAAGGCTCTTTGGGAAAAAAGTTTTTCGGCAAAAAGGCTCTTTGGAAAAAAATGCCCTTTGGTAAAGTGCCCTTCGAAAAAATGGCCTTTAGAAAATTTGTATTTGAAAAAAAAAATGCTTTCACCAAAAGTGCCCTCGGTAAAAAGGTTTTTTGGTAAACAGGGTTTTTAGCTAAAAAGGCCTTTGAAAATAAATGGCCTTTGATGAAACGTATTGTAGAATGGCCTTTGCTAAAATTGCCTTTGACAAAAAAGGGCTTTTAGCAATATGGACTTTGTTAAAATGACCTTTGGAAAAATTACTGCAAGGAAAATTTCCCACTTTGAAATGGTCTGCGGCATAATGGCACTGTGCAAAGCGATTTTCGACAAAATCGTATCACAAAAATTTTGAGGTTTCTCCAAATGTAAATATTTATTGCGCTTTCACTTTCATCATGAATGTAGAGATAAACGTAAGAATTATATCTAATCGCATCGAATTAAATATGATTACTGCACAATTCTGCATAATTTATATAAATTACTTTGAGTGAACAAACATATTTTTGGTATAAAGGCTTGCTTCCATTGGTAAGTTTCTCACTGTTTTTTCCCTAAAACGTAATAGAACATGAAAAACAAAAACAACGCCGCTTGTTTTCTAACGAGCTTAATTGTAATGAATGTTGAAAACCCGGGAAAAATAACACAATTTACCCATGGACACGGATCAGAATATTTAACGTAATTTAACACGAAACTTCTAATCTGTGCGCCACACAGATTGCATCCCCGTTGAATGATTGGGGTAAACATTTAATGAACTATTTTTCAATTTTCCACCGGTGATGTTCGGCGATCTTGTTCGCCCGATACGCGACTACATTAGCATTTGTTGTACATTTAATTGTATGATAAAGTTTCTCCCTAAGCAGCCTTCAGCATTCGTTTGGATCAACAAGCCCGGTTTGGTTTAAATTTATAGTCTAATTATAATAATGCTGTAAACGAGTTCCCACCCTGTCATTCGCAGGTCGATGTTTTCCGATGCGCAGTCGGCCGTTTGTCCAAGCGGATTCCGTCTAATCGATGAACAATTGGGTCGAGCAATTAAACGCTACGTAACGTGAGAATTCGCGTGACGTGTTCGCGGAAACGGGGGCGCCGAACACAAAAACAGTAACAGATTGAAATCGCTTCTCTACTGCTTTTCCGATAATCGCGCAATGTGTCCGAGTCTGGGATTGGAGTGACGGTGGCGGCCATAGCCGGAATGTTACTGCTAAACGAGAAGGAATTCACGGAGAACACGGTAGACCCCTGGCTTGATTGCTGTAATGGAGTTATGGCAGGAATGAAATCCTTCCTATCGCTAATTGAGTCATAAACAATATTTATTGCCAGAGAAGATCTATTTCTGATAGGAAATTTACGTTCGCCTGACTAACTGATAGCAAGGTAGGCGTTGGAAAATTAAAGCCATGGTCGATAAATTATTAGCTTTTTGGTGTGATTTAACTTGATTTGGTCGTGTTTCGGACATTGAATTCGTTTCGTGTTGATTAGATTTTACAAAGCTGTTTCGGGTGTTGGTCTACGTTAACCCTGGCTTTAGCATTTTATTCACAATTGAAGTGCCGAATGTTGTTTTCAAATCATCAAGAAGTGTAAATTGTAGGACGAATCGCATATCAAAGGTATCTAAAACGAAGTTCTTTCTAATTAAAATAATTCAAATGTAAATTTTTCGTCAACTATTCAAAAAATCCAACCGCCTAATCCTATATATTGAGTACTAGATGTTAATCAGATGACGAACTCAATGCACTTCCTCTCTAATTTTGTCATTCAATTGAATCTAATGATTTTTTTTCATCCCTTATCAAACATTCTTAGTCCATGGACAGACAATTTTTGTCAGATCTTAGTCAATCAGACTCAGTTAAAAAAACGTGCTTAATCCACTTAGCAGTGAGATGATACCTTTTTTTATTAATCCGCATGTGTTTTTTCATGAATATTCTTCGGCGTGACATTATTTTAATGACATCGGTGACATTCGTTTTACGCTGCAATTTGACATTTTGATCACTCATTACTCTATCTAAAAGTGGGACAATCGATTAAACATTCCATGATATGTCGAAGTAAGTTCCACTTTAGAATTTACGGTAATTTAAGGTACTTCCAGAGCCGGTATTCAGGAACCAGCATAACCCAAACCGATTCGTATAGTGAATAAATTGCAATAATTTTGAATCCAACTTTAAAGCTTTTCGGGATTGTCATCTCCTATATCGGTTTGAATTTTAAAAATTCATCCTCCTGTAATTCCAGAATCGGAAGTCAGAATTGGATAAAATTAATTAATTTTTTGTGAGACTATACGTTTATTTTAATTTGAATTTTTGTTTCTCAAATTCGATTTGGCTTTATTTGAGAAAACGATTGAGCTTTGAGAAACGATTCGATACTGGAGCCGGAATTCGAAAATTGGTGTAGCCGAAGGCAGATGAATTCACCGAGTAGTTTACATTTGTTTCAAAATTTTTAAAAATCAGTGTAGACACCTTTGAGAAATCGTAGTACGAGTTAAATTGTTGGGTACCTTCCCAATCAAAAACTGAATACCACTAAACCTGAAATAAGTTTATTTGGTTGTCGACTATTCAAATCAGCAAATCTTAGATGATTCTTAGATTTCATTTGAATCTCGGTTCAGCCATCTACGAGGAAAATGAGTTACACAACTTTAATTTCGTTTCACATATCATCCTGTAGTGCCGGAACCAGAAGTCGGATCCAAACATAATTCAGGAACCTTATTTAGGAGCATACGAATTTTCATATGAATCTGAGTTTGTAGAAAACGGTTGAGTCATCCTCGAAAAATAGGTAAAAAATAGAGTGAAATTATTTGTCACATACGCATTTGCTGATCTCGACGAACTGATTCGAATGGTATATGGGTGTTATGTTCTTCCAGCATTTATTGCTGTAAGCAGTTTAAATCAATATAATTATGAAATCGTTCTCAATTCGGAAGTACTGCCATCTTTCCAATATGTCATATTCGAACGATTATGTTGCCAAAAACGAATCGTGCTAAAATCGGTCCGAGACAAAATGTCATGAAACATACTGTAATCCGTAAAAATACCTATATTATGAGAGTTTTCAAGGAATATCAATAAATCGGAAGTCGCCATCTTGGAAATCAGAACCACCTTAAACATCATTTTCCGACATCCACTCATCAAACCCGTTCCGAAAATACCCATATTGTAAGGGTTTTCAAGGAATATCGATAAACCGGAAGCCGCCATCTTGGAATTCAGAACCACCTTAAACATCGTTTTCCGACATCTACTCATCAATCCCGTTCCGAAAATACCCATATTGTAATGGTTTTCAAGGAATATTAATAAACCGGAAGTCGCCATCTTGGAAATCAGAACCACCTTAAACATCATTTTCCGACATCCACTCATCAAACCCGTTCCGAAAATACCCATATTGTAAGGGTTTTCAAGGAATATCGATAAACCGGAAGCCGCCATCTTGAAATTCAGAACCACCTTAAACATCGTTTTCCGACATCCACTCATCAATCCCGTTCCGAAAATAGCCATATTGTAAGGGTTTTCAATAAACCGGAAGTCGCCATCTTGGAATTCAGAACCACCTCAAACATCGTTTTCCGACATCTACTCATCAAACCCGTTCCGAAAATACCCATATTGTAATGGTTTTCAAGGAATATTAATAAACCGGAAGTCGCCATCTTGGAAATCAGAACCACCTTAAACATCATTTTCCGACATCTACTCATCAATCCCGTTTCTAAAATACCCATATTGTAAGGGTTTTCAAGGAATATTAATAAACCGGAAGTCGCCACCTTGAAAATCAGAAACACCTCAGACATCGTTTTCCGACATCCACTCATCAAACCCGTTCCGAAAATACCCATATTGTAATGGTTTTCAATAAACCGGAAGTCGCCATCTTGGAATTCAGAACCACCTTAAACATCATTTTCCGACATCTACTCATCAATCCCGTTTCTAAAATACCCATATTGTAAGGGTTTTCAAGGAATATCAATAAACCGGAAGTCGCCATCTTGGAATTCAGAACCACCTTAAACATCGTTTTCCGACATCCACTCATCAATCCCGTTCCGAAAATAGCCATATTGTAAGAGTTTTCAAGGAATATCAATAAACCGGAAGTCACCATCTTGGAAATTGATGCTGCTTAGAACATCCTTTTCCTGTAAATACTCATAATTTTCGTTCCATAACTATCCAATATATTATACATATCTAATAATACATATAAATAAGGAAAACTTTTTCTACGTCGAAAATTCCAAATAACGTAAACTTTTTTTACGTCATAATTCGATTTACGTAGTCCCGATTACTACGTAAATGGAGGTTCGGGTGTACCTATTTTTTATATATATAAAAAAGGTAAAAATCTTGTGATTTTACATCTTATAAGATGCACATGAATGCTGTGTCGTATTTCACACAAACCTATATTCAAGAGCATGTAAAATTGTGTGATTTGAAAATTACTTGGCTTGAAATCGAATGGAATAAAACACAAATTGATGGTAACAGCGCTACTTGAACCGAGAAACATTAGATCACAAAGCACACCAGTTAATCGACTGAGCCACCGAAACACATATCTGGATAATGAATAATTGATACATATATACAGCGGCACTCAGTAGCCAAGTGCAAATTACACTCGGAGCCTGTAAAATTCTGCACGAATGGAATATTACGTCATTTGACATTTTGAATAGTTATGCATTGTATCGTTTGTAGAATCATGTCACCGGTAAAATTCATATTCTTTTTCTGAGAACTATAACAACCTCCGTTTTGTGAGTAAGGCGTTTTTCATAGAAAATATCATCTCGTAATTCATTGTAAAATGAAAAAAAATAACAATTTCTAATATATTTATGAACTTTTGATTATTCGTTCAAACCTTTTGTAGCATGATAATATTGACCCGACTAACCCAAACGAAATACTTTCCCACATTCCAGCATTCACACGATCTCTAACCAACCCTTCTCTGATCACAGATCATAAACTAAAACCGAACATGCACTAAAATCCCAAACACCAATCCTTACATCCTTTATCCTTCAAGTACCGTGCATCCAAATTAGTAACAGGTCGTAAAACGCTCTCCTCTCTCCCGCCAACAATTTATTTAACGAAAGAATTGCAACTGGCTCCTCCCGCCTCTATGTACATTATAGAACAGGCAGTAGGTTAGCTTAAGTCTGAAAACTTTTCAATAAAGCATTGGTAGATGAACTACCAAAATAACGAGATATAAATGAAAGAAAGAAAGCCTCAACGAGAACACTTTCCGTACTCTCAGTTTTATCACTTCCTAAGATAGATAATTTTTGATTGTTTGTTTTGTTTTTGCAAAAAAAAATTACGAAAGTTACAGGCACGCAAATCCACATGTGATACGATTCATAAAAACGTAGTTCATTGAATGACTGATGTTCTCAAGAATGATTAAAAATTATGTCCAACATATCCCGCCTTTCAAGCAGACAACTCAGACAATGATTCAATACATAAAAATATGTCAGAATGCATTAAACATGTGTTCGATTATCGGAGACTATTTTAAAGCTAGTCTCGGAGAATTTAAATTTACACATTTTTTTCTAGGTTCGTAGTCTTTAGAATTATTATATAATTTACACACTAAGATTCAATTCCGTGGTTCGGTAAATTTTTTGACGATTCTCCAGAGATCCTGATCAAACTCTACGATCAACAGGTTTGCTACAACGAAGATTCCATCGGACATCGTTTGTAACCAACGAACCTATTGCAGCGTGTGTTCGAACTTTCTCCCTAGTTGAAAATTTATTCGATTTTGGTGAATCATCGAATAAGTTTGTTCAGAAAGTGTCGCAATCCTCGATTTTTTTAACTTGACCGTATATTCATTAAGACTTTTATTGTGAGATGGAACTCCGAGTATGGCTGGTAAGGTTTTATTAGAAGCTTGTCTCCATTTTGGCCTCACGTCGCAAGCAACTTTTTAAACTATACACAACCATCAAACCCCCTTTCGTCAGTATCGTTTGACGGGTAAAGACATTTTTTTTTTTCATAAATGCGTTTATTCCATAGGCAATATACATAAGTTTTTCTATGCCGTGTCATCCACAATACATAGTACTTTCAGCCTAATACATTTCGATAATCATATTAGTATATCGGTATTCATTAGTTATTCTAAACACTGTTTTTATCAAGCGAGTTGCTATTATAAATTACATTAAATAAAATACATTTATTTTGAACATGATCTTTTAACTATTTCAGGTTTGTTTGTATCAGTTCATCACTTTTATTCAATATCATATAGTTGGCTATTGGTTGAACTCATGGAAGAGAAAACAATCTAACATAAAATAAAATTTAAATTGGAACTCCAATGGACCTAATGAAATAATAAAGAAGTTTCATGTAAGGAACGTCACGACAAGCAAGAATGTCGCGAACTGGGACATTGGATAGTATACCTTGGGTACGCAAGGAATTTATTAGTTGAGATCTGACATCACGATACTCCACGCATATCCAAACGACATGATCAATATCGCGATAACCTTCGCCACAAGCACAATGATTAGTATCGGAAAGTCCAATTCGAAGGAGATGCGCATCTAACGTGTAGTGATTGGACATGAGTCTGGACATCACACGAATGAAATCCCTACTCACATCCAGTCCCCTGAACCATGCCTTTGTCGATATATTCGGAATAATTGAGTGCATCCACCGACCCAGATCATCTCTATCCCAAGAAGCTTGCCAGGTGGCAAGTGTTCTTTGGCGAGACGCGCTATAGAATTCGTTGAAAGCAATCGGTCTCTCATAAATTTCACCCTCAATAGCACCACGTTTGGCTAAAATATCGGCTCTTTCATTGCCTGGAATGGAGCAATGAGCCGGGACCCAAACTATTGTGATTTGATAATTATTGTTCAAAATGTCGTTCAGGCACTGTTTTATTTTGCCCAAGAAAAACGGTTCATTTTTGCCAGCAGCGTTTGAGCGAATGGCTTCAATTGCACTCAGACTATCAGTGAAAAGAAAATAATGGTTTGGAGATAATGTGACGATTACTTTCAAACTATAATGAACTGCTGCTAACTCTGCTATATAAACAGATGCAGGTTCTTGGAGCCTAAATGAAACCGAAACAATATTGTTGAATATACCAAACCCAGTATCCTCTTCAATTCGTGATCCGTCCGTGTGAAATATTTTCTCAGAGTTAATATGCCTGAACTTATTTGCCATCAGTTCTGGGATTTCCATCGAACGTAGGTGTTCCGGGATTCCACGCACTTCGCGCTGCATGGATGTGTCGAAGCTACACTCGATACTGCACCTCCTCAAAAGAACTCCTGTTTGCAGCCAATGACTGAGAATGACGTCTGCAATCCCGATTCCGTCACTCGCCTGCTGACTGACATCGCAGATCCGGATCCTGATGCTGCTATGAATTTATCCCCAGTTCCTGATGCCGCCATATTTTTTTCTCCAGGTAAAGCTTGGGAGGGTATATGTCCTCTCGAAGCTACACTCGATACTGCACCTCCTCAAAAGAACTCCTGTTTGCAGCCAATGACTGAGAATGACGTCTGCAATCCCGATTCCGTCACTCGCCTGCTGACTGACATCGCAGATCCGGATCCTGATGCTACTACTGTACAACTAAAAATATACTATCAAAACGTGCGAGGTTTGCGCACCAAAATCGACGACTTCTTTGTTGCTGTTTATGATGCGGAATTTGATGTGATTGTACTATCGGAGACATGGCTGAACGACGACATCTCCTCGCTGCAGTTGTTTGGTCCTGGTTACACAGTCTACCAGAATGATCGTGACTCAAAAAGTGTTGGTAAAAAAAGAGGCGGTGGTGTACTTATTGCTGTTACTAACCGATTAATGTCAAAAGCAAACACAAACTGTAACAATATTTTAGAACAGCTCTGGGTTCATATAGGTAGTCGCGATTATAATGTCTGCGTGGGTGTGGTCTACATTCCACCTGATATGGCAAGCAACGCAAGCATGATACAACAGCATATTGATTCTGCATTGAATATTGCAAGTGGACTGGATCCTTCTACTTCTCATTTGCTATTTGGAGATTTCAATCAACCTGGTCTTGTATGGAAGAATACTTCCTACGGTTATGCTACCATCGATCCGTCATCTTCCTCTCTTTCGGGAGCAAATTGCACTCTAATAGACGGGATGTCTCTTTTAAATATGTTCCAAATTAGTATGGTGACAAACAGATTGAATCGTACTCTAGATCTTCTGTTCATTAGAGATGGTCGGGTATAGAAATTCTTATACCCGAACCCGACCCGTACCCGAGTGATCAGCAAAAAAAATTACCCGTACCCGACCCGTATCCGATTAAAAATTTAAAAAATTACCCGTACCCGACCCGTACCCGAAAAAAATTAAAAATTTTACCCGTACCCGACCCGTACCCGATTAAAAATTACCTGTACCCGTACCCGACCCGAATGAGTAGTAAAAATTTTACCAAAATTCAGTATGGAAAAAATAAAGTGTTTTAGATATCGAGCCGTATTAGGCTCTAGTTGGTAAGAAAAATACATTAAAATGCTTGTTTACTTTTAAACATATAAATACACTGTGAAGCATGAATAATGTAATGTAACTTTTTTTTAAACTTGTAAAAAAAATACAAACGGTTCATCCGAATTCAAAGTTTATTTTTTCATGTTAAAGTACAATCCTTCCGGGTAATTGTGGAATATAATTTCATTCAAATGACTGCCTCGGCTGGCCTTACAGTACGCCATACGGTCGGTCCAGTTTTTTAATACATTTTCGATTGTATGCAGCTTTATTTCAGCTATGGATGCACGAATGTTATCCTTCAAGGCTTGAATTGTCTCTGGCTTGTCCACATAACACTTATATTTGACAGCCGCTCAAAGATAATAGTCTAACGGTGTCAAATCACAACTCCGAGGCGGCCAAACGACATCCGAATTTCGACTGATAATTCGATCTTCGAAGTCTGTGCACAGATGATCGATCGTAGCGTTGGCTGTGTGGCACGGTGCGCCGTCTTGTTGGAACCAAAAGGTGTACAAGTCTTCCTCTTCAAGTAACGGGAAGAAACAATCGCAAATCATGGCGCGGTACCGCTCACCATTGACCGTGGCGGCGGCTCCTGCCTCATTTTCTAAGAAAAAAAGGCCCAATGATGCCGCCAGACAAAAATCCGCACCAAACCGTCACTCTCTGAGATCGGCTTCTCAATGATGACGTGCGGGTTTTCCGTCCCCAGATGCGACAATTTTGCTTATTAACATACCCGCCGAGATGAAAATGTGCCTCACCCGAGAAGATGATTTTTTTGCACACATTCCGCAACATTACCATGATTTTTAAAGTAAAATTGCACTATTTTCACGCGGTCCTCAAGCGTATACACATCCATTTTCGTTCAGCGGAAGGATACAACTAAGTTTCTGTCAAAATAACCGCTAGTTCAAAAATAAATATTAGATGGCGGACCCTGTAGATTTTCAATGTCTTTGGTACATTATACTCATTTACAAATGTCAACAAAAGGGAGTAATATCAACTCAAATTTTTCGAGAAGCATATTTACCCAAAATGTCGTAATACCCGTTGTATTCAATTTTTGGTAGGTATGGTTTTTACGAAACAATGCGACTTTTGATCCAATTCTTTAGAACCACAAGTAAGCGTGCTCGTTATCTTGACACACAAATAAAAATTCACATTCGAATCACTTGAAAAATCACGTAAAATAGTTCCAACTGTCAAATTGAGTATTATACGTGACGAAAATGAATGTTATGCGAACATCCTCTAGAATGAATAGTGTGTTATCAGTTCGTTTACGTGAATTGACCAAAGAATCAAACAATGTACGTGTATTCCCGATGTGAAAAATTCAATTTTGAACATGGTGAACAGTGAGTCCTTCAAGTGTAAGTAGTTTGAACATTCGTAGGAAATTTTTTTGGTTACAATTTTTTACTACAAAGCAAAATGAATTATGATTTTGATTTAAATTAATCTGTCAACTATGCCTCACAAACCCAACTAAGCCTCACAAACCCACACGCACGATGTTATCGGTAGCTGGTGGTTTTTACAGCCATTGAACTTCTGTGTTATCTCCGGTGGAACCCTTAACGAGTGAACACGGTGAAAATTTGAGTATTTCGCGAGAAAAGATTTTCACCCTTACTTTTGCGACTACACGTTGTCACGCATCGAGATTTTCACTTGTAGTGAAAAGAAACGAAAATTAACTGGCAATATAGCCCAACTTGCTGTGCCATCAATCGGTGCCATTTCAAGTGAGGTGACACCACCCAGAAGTGCAGAATAAGAAGAACTTCTATGCAGATTTTCTGAAATAAATGTTCATGTTTTTATGGTAAGAATCCTAATGATTTTTATGAAAATTTTGAAAATCTCCAACCAATATTTTAAATAACAGTTTTCTGGTATCTGAATGTGATATGAGAACTACACTACATTTTATATACTGCACATACTTGCATATCAGTCCCATATGGGAAATCGGCATGTTGAGAAAAAGACGATCAAAAGTTTATTTCCGATTTTTTTTATTTATTGTGCTCCCTAATGCTGGTCCCAGGTTGGCGGTTCAATGCATAGGACGCTGGTCTTACAAGCCAGCTGTCGTATGTTCGAGCCCCGACCTGGAAGGATTCTTAGTGTCAGTAGGATCCATAGTACTAGCCATGCAATGATTCTGTACACTAAGAATCGGCTGCGAAGTCTGTTGAAACAGAAAGGCCAAATTCCACGAAAGGAATGTAATGCCAAGACTTTGCTTTGCTCCCTAATGCTAAATCTGGGTATTATTACATGAAATATCGCTAATACACCTTTGCTGTTCCAATATTGCAACAAATGAAATTATTGAAATTTTGCACTGAATGGGACTGATATGCGGGTACTTTGGCATATGGGACACAGAAATGAGTTGATATTTTTTTATATTTTACTGAACAAACCCTCAACTTTCATTGCAATTTCTGAGAGTATATCGAGGAAAGACTCCATTCCTCAAGCTAACTCATAATTGGCGAAAATCGATATGAGACTAATATGCGAGTATGGGCAGTATATGAATCAAATAATTTTTACTGGATTTTGCATTAAACAGCTTTAAAATGGCAGTCCATTGAAACCTACGAGAAAAGCAGATTCCGACCGCAACATCATAGAGCTAAGGCAGTGTGTCTTATTAAATATGTTATAAACAAAGTAGGGCGGGAAATATTCACATAACTTTTCACGTAACTATGATTGATCTTATTTTTAAATGAAGAAAAAAATGTTTTTTTCTGGAAAAAGATGTTGATGGCAGTTGACAGGTCTGGTCCTAGGCGCGAATCAAAACCATTATTTTTCGGAAGAACTGTTTTGCAATGAAAAAATCTCGTCAACGTATAAACATATTTATGTGAAGTACAAATGGTCGGGTAATCGATCAAAAAAAAAATTTACCCGTACCCGACCCGTACCCGAGTGAGCGGTAAATTTTTTTACCCGTACCCGACCCGTACCCGAGTGAGCAGTAAAAATTTTTACCCGTAACCGACCCGTACCCGATTGAAAATAAAAATTTTTACCCGTACCCGACCAAAAACCCGTCGGGTACGGGTACGGGTCGGGTTTCGGGTAAAATACCCGATACCCGACCATCTCTACTGTTCATAAACGAGGAAGCATTAGCGAATTGTCACGTGCGTCAAGCTGTCGAGCCTCTCGTTGGGATTGATCCTCATCATCCACCTCTTCTGGCTGAATTGACATGCTACCAAAAAGTTTGCTTCAACAATACTGTCGAAGACTCGAAATTTAACTTCTCGAAAACCGATTTCACCGGATTAAATAGCTCATTAGAGTCAATTGATTGGGGATCTCTTTTGGATAATGTAACTGATGTCAATGTAGCGGTAGAAAAGCTTACACATGTGCTGAAATATTTGTTTAATCTACATGTACCAGCGTCACGACCTCGCCCAAAACCACCTTGGTCAAATCGGCACCTTCGTGCATTGAAACGCGTAAGAGCAGCTGCACTTCGGCATTATACAAATCGACGCAACCCTATAACTAAGCACGAATTCACTCTCGCTAGTAACAACTAGAAGGTCTATAACCGCATGCTTTATTCTAGACATGTTTTACAAACACAAGCCGATCTTAAACAACATCCAAAACGTTTCTGGTCTTTCGTGAATAGTAAACGCAAGGAGGTAGGCCTCCCTTCTACTATGACTCTTGGAAATGAATGTTCAAATTCATCTTCTGGAATTTGCAACTTGTTCGCTAAACATTTCTTAAGTGTCTTCGAAACAATTTCATTGATCCTGCTCAGATGAAATTCGGGCTCAGAGATGTTCCTTGCGATATTATAAGTCTTGGTAACATTCAATTCACATGCGAAGAAATCATTTTTGCGTTGAAAAAACTGAAGTCATCAACATCAACTGGCCCAGATGGCATTCCTGCCATCATACTCAAACGATGCGCGAATGCACTGTGTGTTCCTCTAAAGATAATCTTCAATAAGTCTCTGTCGCAAGGAATATTTCCACAATGCTGGAAAAAATCGTACATGTTCCCTGTGTTCAGGAAAGGAAATAAGCAAGACGTAGCAAATTACCGCGGTATCACTTCTCTTTGTGCTGGTTCTAAGTTATTCGAAATTCTCGTTAGCAATGTTCTGTTAAAAAAAAAACAAATCATACATATTGACCGATCAACATGGTTTTTTCCCCGGTAGATCAACAGCTACGAATTTAGTTCAGTTTACGTCACACTGCATCAGAAACATTGAAGATAGAGCACAGGTTGATACAGTTTATACAGACCTTAAAGCAGCGTTCGATTGTGTTGACCATACTCTGCTACTTGCGAAAATTCGAATACTAGGTGCATCGGAAACATTCACAGATTGGCTCAAATCGTATCTTGGTGGCCGTTCACTTTCTGTTAAGCTTGGAAATTGTGAATCAAATAGCTTCTCGAATCTGTCGGGTGTGCCTCAAGGTAGCAATCTCGGACCTATGCTATTTTCTTTGTTCTACAACGACATCTGTTTTGCCTTGCCACCAGGGTGTAGGCTTGTTTATGCAGACGATCTCAAGCTATTTCATATCATTAGATCTGAAGAAGACTGCATGGCTTTACAACGACAAGTTGATGTCTTCAGCGACTGGTGTACGCGTAACCGATTGACGCTTAGTATATCGAAAAGCTCCGTTATTTCATTCACACGCAAGAAAGAACCTATTCTCTGGAGATACACTATTTTTGGAGAATTCCTTGAGAGAGTATCAATTGTAAGGGACTTAGGTGTAGTACTTGATTCTCAGCTGTCGTTCAGAGACCACTACTCCCATATCATTGCACAAGCTAACCGGAATCTTGGATTTATCTTTAAAATAGCAAAAGAATTCAGTGACCCTTACTGTTTCAGATCATAGTATTTCACCCTTGTCCGATCTGTTCTTGAAGCTTCATCGGTAATATGGTGTCCTTACGCGGACGTTTGGATTAACCGAATTGAATCAATACAAGCTAAATTCCTCCGCTACGCCCTCAGATCTTTACCTTGGCGCAACCCGACAGAATTACCACCTTGTACTGATCGTTGTTGATTACTGGGTATGGACACACTTTCAAAAAGGAGAAATATTTCCAGAGCTGTATTTATAGGGAAACTATTGATGGGACAAATTGACGCTCCTAATATCCTTTCTCAAGTAAATATCAATGTACCACCTAGAACTTTAAGATCGCGGAACTTTTTAAGACTTGACTATCAACGTACTGACTATGGACAAAACGAACCCATTAGGGGAATGTGTAATAGTGGCTATGAACGTTTTGATTTTTCCATTTCATGTGATGTTTTTAAAGATAGACTAAGAAGATTATTGTAATGTATAAGTGTAAGCCCACAATGTAATATGAAAATGTATGTAGAACTGTATTATTGTCAACCGTCAGAAAAGACGAAGGGGTTTTTACGCCCAATTGGACGATTGAATTATTTTCAATTGGGCTTTTCCCCTTCCAATGCTTCATGGTAACTATAACAGGTCAGATGAAGGAATAAGAAATAAATAAATAAAAAAAAAAAGTTGAGTCAGGAACATTTAGGAGGCTGTCACGGATAGGAATATATCTTGAAGGGTCGATTTCCTGTGACATATGGTTAAAATATACTGTCATGAATCTTGTTTGAGATTGAAGCTCAACTAGCCTTTCGAAGTTGTTAATAACCAGGGGATTCCTCACATCTTATTTGCAGTCGCGATGAAAGCTCCCAAAAACGATCTTTCAATGGAAGAACTCCCGCCAGAACTTCATTGTATGTGTCGAGTGCATGCAGCCTAAAGCAATTCGCAAACAATGATATTAAATTCGCTCCAGTTTGATGAAATAAGAATTTGCAGCGGAACGAAAGCAAACGCATCCATATTCCATCACTGGAAGTATCGTTGTCTGATACAATTTTATTAGATCTTCCGGATGAGCACCCCACCAAGATCCTGTTATTGTTCGAAGAAAATTTACTCTTTGTTGGCATTTCGTTATCAGATACCTAATGTGTCCTCCCCACGTGCATTTGGAATCAAACCACACCCCGAGATGCTATTTTGTTTTTGAGCGAAGGCAATTTGGATGTCAGACGAAAGTAATGCAAGGCAACCATTCGTCCATTTATTTCTACGGAAACCAAACTGAGTATCTGACAACAAACCGTTCGTCTCGACCCCAGTGTCGAGACGTCGAAGAATAATTTTTTCGAACAATTTTCTGATGCAGGACAACATCGCAATGGGTCTATATATTGGTATTTTTTGTGTTTCCTACTGTTGTTTGACGATTTTTCGTCAAAACGAAATTAATTTGAAGAGTCGGAATTTTCAGAGCAATGAACTATAGGTACAAGATTGTTCTTCCAAGCTTCACCATACGAAGAAACCGATCAAACCGAAAGCCGCTTAAAAATCATTAATTATTTGCGCTCTTGTGGAACCACTGGAGGCTCAATTTCCCATCCTCCCCATCTTCCCGGATGACAATCCCACTCTAATACCTTGTCACGTCAAATCGCCACTTCCTCCTCCACCGGCAAGGTTCGGTGTTCAGTCAGGTCCGAGGGTGTCGATGGCTGTTTGTCGGACGGTCCTTTGTTGAAGCTTGAATATGATTGATGGGCTGTTATTTATTTTTTGGTCCCGTTGTTGTTGTTGTTGTTGTTATTGTCTTTGGGCAGTGAACTGATGAAACAGAAAATAATTCCAGTGACAATTATGACATCGATCGATCAAGCTACATAGTCTCGGACTAATCATGCCAATTTTTTTTTATTTGTTCGTGTCGGTGTTCCATCGGGTCAGGCTCAAAACAAACACTCCAGGGATTTCGGTATCATTCACCTGAGGGAATTCGTAACGTTTAGGTCCAGGCGGTAGGATTAGGGCTTGTCAACAAAAAAAGGGGTGGTGGAATTCCGCTTCTAATAATGGGCAGATAGACGGGAGTTTAAAACTGCAAGCTTTAATATTTGAGCAGAACAGCCGCTCAGATCTCACAACGTTTAGGCGTTTTCCTTTGGCACCCGAAAAAATAGTAGACGACCCAAAAAAAATTCCATGCTCAACAGTTCCAGTTATCTTTCCCGCCAGCTACTCGAATCATTTGTCATGACCGGTGTTCCAATGCGGTGCGGTCCCCGTTTGATGGATTATAGATGTGTTTGGGCATTGTACGTTGTGAGTGAGCCCGCATATTCGAGCAATTGCTTTGGCCTTTTCCAATTTCGGTACTTGGACTTCGGTCTTCGGACTCTGCATCCGGAGGCGGTTACTGTTTTGAACTCGGCAGACGAGAGAAAAAAAGGAAGCCCGGAGATTTGTGTGTGAGTGTGAGTGTGATGTGGTCGTATGTCATCATTTTTCCGACGAAAGCTGAACCAAAATATACGACACATTCAGGCAACGGTCGGTCAACATGAATGGGATTTCCCAAAAGAGACTAACTGACAGATGAATGGCCAAATGGAAACGAAATTCCGAGACAGGTCTAGGGCAGGCTTCGTGGTGTCACCGGGACGCCGACGGGCTTGGTTTCCGCCTGCTTGAACATTGTCAAAACGGAAAAAACACATTAGGCGGGAAATCCCACCGGATCCATTAACGCGGTTGTTAAAGAGGTTCCGAACGGTTATTGCTTCTGTTGGCTACGGGTCATTTTAATCCGCTAGCTTTACGCTTTTTTGCATTGGAAAAAGAATTAAAATCGTTTTGGCGAAGCGGTTTGGAATTTAACCATCATTAATAAGTTTGGGGAACACTATTCTTTGGATGAGCTACCAGGAAGAGGCAGAAAACACGGTTCTTCCAAACCGAAACTGGACCAAAAAGTGGTATCTATAATCATGAAGAACAAATCAATGTCAATACGTGATTTGGCTAAAAAAGCAAGAACGAATGTCGGAATGATCCAGCGTATCAAGAGGCGAAATCACCTGAAGACCTACAAGAATCAGAAAATCTCGAAACAAAGTGTAGAACAGAAGACGCGAGCAGCAACAAGGGCCCGAAAATTGTATTCGCGTCTTTTGCAGTGTCCGGATGCATGCGTTTTGATGGACGATGAGACTTATTTGAAGAAGGACTCAAAAACCCTTCCAAAATACTTTACTGTCGTCGTTGGGGAGGATGTGAGCGAAGCGGACAGGTCGATTCAAGTGGAGAAATTCGGTCGAAAAGTACTGGTATGGCAAGCAATATGTTCTTGTGGTTTGAAGTCAATCAATCGTGAAGAGGGTCTTCTAGAAGACTGGGAGCTGGGAACATGCAGGAGTAAAAAAAAATTGGGCTCAAGTGTCCAAAAAATGCGATGCAACACTTGTCCGGAACTTGATGAAGAGCGTTCGATTAAAAGTTCGAAAATTCGTGAAGGAATAACTAAAATTTCATCCGGTTTTCATTATGCTCAAGTTTAACCTCGTACAATAAAGGATCAATTTTTAGTTTGAATAGAATATCGTTTTATATTATAATTTAAAAGAAAAAAGTGTGGATAGGTTATTTTCGATACACTCCCTAAATTCTGAAACCGACTCTTAGAACTTCTAAACCTGAAATTAAGCTCAGATTCAGGTGAAGCAGAATCCAGGTTCTGGATTCATCTCCGAAATTCAGTATTAGGATTTTTCTAGAATTCAAAAAAGTCAAATCCCGAATCCAAAACCCACTATTTAGAAGCAGATCGCGATTACTGATAATCTATAGTTGCTGGTCGACACGCCATCCAAAGAGCAAATGAGAGCGCAACCGGAGCGTTTGAAGGATTATACCTAAGGCTCGGATCCGTACTGTATTTTACAGTATTGTACTGTATTTTGGACCCAAATACTGCGTACTGTTTTTCACTATAAAATGTACTGTATTTTTCTTTGTACTGTATTTTGCCATTCAAACGTCTTGTTTTTTTCAAACAGAGATAAATAAATACATGATTTTATTCCTTTGACGCTTTAAATTTTGGTGTACCGAAAATAGTTTATGTTCCGTGGTAATAAAAAATAATACCTGATATCAAGTGATATGCGGATATACTTGATAATTGATAATATCCCATACAATTTGATGTCAACGCATATCACAATCACATAGCGAATATAAATAGATGCAAACAGCCAGGGATTCATCTGTGAATCTGGCATTTCTGCACACAGCGAACGATGAATTCGATCGTTTCACGACAGAAGGGCATATTTTCAAATGAGAGCCTCTCTTTGTTTACGTTCTTTTTCGATTATTGCTGCGATTTTATAGTAATTTTCTCAGTTTCTAATAATATTCGAAAGATTAAGGATTTTGCTTGAGACTAATGCGAAGTGTTAATAATCATCAAATATTAAATCAATCTGGTATTTTGCGAATCGCCACATAAACAAAGAGAATCTGTCATTTATAGCTTGGCCCTTTTTTGTGAGACGATAGTATTGTTCATGACATCATAACAGAGATGCCATATATTTTCATAGAAAATCTGTATTACGTTGTATGAAAAATCTGTATATATGTATAATGTTATCCCAACATTTCTTGGTTTTATAATGAGAAATTCAATAATATACGACGAAATTAAGTGTAGGCAAATTTTCATCAACAATCATAATCAACAAAACACAATTTCGTTTTCATTTCGTTGATGTGGGATCTAAGCGCTCAACTTCAAATACCAACACCATTTCAAGGTTTTCAGATCAGTTTGTGATTTCCCCATTGATTATGAAACTTTTTTTTCGTCTCGAGATCCAATTTTTTGTGAAATCTGTATAAATCTATATTAAGTTTAGGAAATCTGTATTCGCATGCTTTAATCTGTATAATACAGGTAAATCTGTATAAATGGCATCTCTGCAACATAACGAATGGGAATGTCAAAAAAATTGTCGCTCTCCTTTTCGTCATGGTCTGTTCCAGAGATGCCAGATCTGCAGATTTGTCTGTAAATCTGCAGATTTCGTACATAGTGCGGCAGACATTTTTTGTTGTGCAGACTTTTGAAAATCTAGTTTCTCGCTGACTTTCGTCAAAATTGACAGACTTTTTTTTTGCTCGTCAAGTCAGTTTAGCGTATCACACTTTATAGAGAAATAAAGACATACTTGCTAACTGCAGATTTTTTTTTCGGATATACAGACTTTAGCAACCCTGTCTGAAGATATTTGAATTTTGTACCTGGTATCTCTGGTCTGTTTATTGTTTATTCTAGTTCAAAGTGCGTTGATTTACAACAGAAAAGAAATGTCTCCACCAAAAAGGAAGAACACGCTAAATCAGAATATTCGCCAAAAGTATCCGTTTCTCGAAAAAACGAAAATAGAAGGTGAAGTGTTGTGCAAAAAATGTGGTAGAATTTTTTCCACTGCAAGTGGTGGTAACGCCGCCATTGCACGTCATATTAAAGCGAAAAAACACGAAGCTGCTGTAAATGCCTACTTTGATATTTGGACAGGGCCTTTGAGCCGCTGAAACTTTTTGCGTGGGTAGCATTGAAAGAAACGCCAAAATGGAATGATGTCGAAGCTGTTATGAACAAGCTGAGCGAATACAATTTGTACGATGCTAATGAAAATGCGACAAATTTGCACACTCAATTCAGATATCTTAAAAACTATTGCACTGATGAAAATATCACAAAATGGAGAATTGGCAACGTTTCAATTGCGAATCGCTGGGTGGAAATATTCAACCATCTCAAAAGTGCAGATTGCGAGTACAAAGACATTGCCATATTAGTTGAGTATATTTTATGCTTACCAGGAACATCAGCATCAGTGGAACGCATATTTTCTGCAGTCAATAAAACTTGGACCACAGATAAGACATGCTTGGAAGTGGATACAGTGGAAGCGATACTGATTGTGAAGTGCAATTTAAGATACGAATGCGTTGAATTCTAGAATTACCTCAAAACAAAACATGGACTGCTTCGTCAAATTTCATCAAAAGAAAAATACGAGACGGCAACTGCAGAAAGATCGTAATCGAAGGCAATTAAAACGATACAAATGTATACAATTGATGATTAATTCCTGATTCGTATATTTTGTTATTTTTATTTAATTGAAATATGTATTTCATTTCCACTGAGAAATAAAAAAAAATGAGATGATAAATAAATATCATCTGATAATAGCTTTATTTTGTTTTATTCATCATTTTTATATAAAATGTGTACTGTAAAACGTACCGCGTCCAGTTCCGTGCAAAGCACAAAAAGCAATGATCGATTTTCGACCATGATTTACCGTCTATACTCATTCAGTTGAACATGGCGACTGATAAGTGTCTATGTACCTGAAAACCGTCGTCGCGGGTACGAGAAAGGCAAACAAGCGTGATGAGTTGTCCTTTTAATTTTCGTTATAAGTTTGAGAAAATTAAATTTTGGAGTTCTACACTGTTGAAAATTTAATCATCAATTATTGATCATATTGCTGACGACATGGAGAAAGAATTGCGTTGTTGTGTTCAGTAAAACTCGAGATATTCACGATTAAGTTCTACCCATTCTTCTATGAGGTGGATTTTTTAAAAGCGGTCCACAGTAAAGTAAAACGTATTCACGTCGAAAGATCTTTGCACAAGAAATAATTTTTTTATAATGAAAATCCGAAACCGAATAAAAAAAAAGTTTGAACACGTGAAACAGGGGTTTTAAAAGTTGCTTGATGGTCGAAACTCCATTGCCACAGATAGTGTCAAAACTACTTACATAAAATGAAGGTTGAAACCAGGTGAAAAAATGACAATAATGATAAAACGTAAAGTTGTTCTCGATGATCGGAAAGAGAAAAATCACGAGCATATCATAGTTGAGCAATATTCTGCAGATGAAAAAGATATCCTGTCACTGGATCCCGCAAATACTCATTTAGCCCTAAAAAGACGAACGCGAGCGCACTTCGAACACTTCTTTGGCTTGATCCAGATAACAGAAAGATTACCCGATGATGGACTAAAGTCGAAACGAGCGCTTCGAAACGGCATAAGTGCCTCAAAGGAGGCTCAATTGGTCGAAAAAAATCGTGATGTCGGTTTTCAGGAATTGTCATGGTATGCTTTTGGAGGACTACTACAAAACATACTGCAAGTATTGGCGTGTAATAATGGAGCAATTGAGCCGTGAAATGGCCTTATCTGAAGCATATGTGCATCGGTACCATGGTTAAAATAAACGGTTTAGAGTTCCAATTATTTGCCCGTCCACCTTGTTCACCTGGTTTGGCTCCCCCGAACTATTAACTGATCCCAAACCCTAAGCCATCTCTGACCTACAAATTTAGAAGATTCTTTCCGTTCATCACGAATCGGATTTCCACCTCTTAAAATCTATCCACATGTCATGTGGATTGTTGTGTTCTATAAATTGACATTAAAATGGTTTAATTTAAAATTGGACATTGAAATGGTTTTTTTATTTAAACACTCAATAATGACAGTTCCAGTTGCAGGGTTGTTACGGTCGCGCAAATTTCGCGCGGTTTCTGCTCAGATTTTGATACGATGGCGCAGATTTCGCGCGAATTTCAAGAAACATTGTTTCACATTTGTGAATCATTTGTTAACAAAAAATAGCTCAGTTTTGAAACCCCAAAACACTAAAGGTGGGAGAAAGTTTCAGCAATTGGTAGAGTTGGCCGTGAAAACCTTGAAAAAATTTACGAGGAGGCAAATAGTTCCTTCAATGGACAAAACTTCGTTTTCATACTCTGCGATCTCGAGTTGGGCAAGAAAAGAAACGAAGGAGAAAAGGTTAAAACGTTTATCTAATGCTGGAATCGACAGGATTCCATCCGTGGTGATAAATTGTTCTAATCGTTTGATAGTTCCACTATCCAACATTTTCAATTGCTCTTTGTGTTCTGGAATTTTTCGTGAAATATGAAAGAAATCCTATGTGTTTCCAGTTTACAAAAGTATCCAACTACCGTGCAGCTTTGTGCGCTGTATCGAAGTTGTTTGGAATTATAGTTCTGGATTTTATAACACTTAGTTGCTCTGACTACATATCTGAGACTCAGCATGGATTCATGCCAAAGTGTTCAACTTCCACAAATTTAGTTACCAACATTTCCTTCATCATACCTTTTTTACAAGCAGCTTCGGAGATCCGCGTAAAAAATCTCAGAATGAAAGAATTTTTTGTTCGATGTTTGATTGCATGAAACGTCCAGATTGTAATCTCAAAAAAAAATTTTTTTGTGAAAACAGATTTAGGAACTTAGGAAAAATTTCAGATTTCCAAAATCGATCATTTTTTTAAGCCAATTGTCTTAGAAATATATGAAAAAACGAGATAACATGAAAAAAAATTAAAAAAAAAAATTTAATATGAAAAAAAAGTGTCAGAGAGTTGACTTAAAAAAATTCAGAAAACGCCAGATCTCGACGTTTCATGCATTTCTAAGACAAAACAAGAATACCGCGTAACTTCGGAAATCCATCTAAAAAATTGCGTAGCTTCGGAAATCCGCGTAAAAAAGCTGCGTAAAAAATCGGATAAAAAACCGCGCAAAAAAGACCTTAGTGTACATCGATTTCGCTGTTACGATCGAAAAAATCAATCAGTCCAAAACGATCTTCAAGTTAAGTAGACTGGGATTTAACGGATAGTTTTTGAATTGGCTTCGATCATATCTGATACTGAAAATAGAAGATTGTACAACCTCACCATTTACGGTTACCTATGAAGTTCCTCGAGGAAGTCACCTTGGACCGTTTATATTTTTATTGTATCTCAACGATCTAAATTTTTCTATCAAGTGTTCTAGTGACTCAGAGTTCCTATAAGAGCAGTTAGTTTAACCAATAATTTAATCAATTGGTGTAACATTTACTATATGGTTTTGAATACCACTAAATTCTCCGTCATCTCTTTTAGTCGCAAAAAGTCTGTATTCAAGTTCGACTATAATATTTCACAAACTGCTCTCGAACGCGCATCCTCTGTGAAGGACCCGGGTGTTCTTCTGGATTCCAAGTTAAATTTTAAGAAGCTCATAGAATTTACTATCTCCGAGGCCTCGAAGCTATTAGGATTTATTTTCCGCGTTACTAAAGAATTCTTTGATGCACATTGCTTGAAGGCTCTATATTGCGCTTTAGTAAGCTCAACTCTCGGATATGCTTCTGTCATCTGGTCACATTATCACCAAAACGGTATCCAATGCATTGAAGCGATTCATCGCAAATTTGTCCGATTCGCTCTTCGACGTCTTCCATTAAAATATCCTTTAAACTTACCGAGTTACCATGACCGCTGCATTGGTCTCGATTTATTATCAGTCCTTCGCGATGATTGTAAGGCTAGCTATGTGGCAGACCTACTTCAGTCGCGAATCGATTGCTCTGAGCTATTGCAATTGTTACAATTAGACATTCGACGTCATAATTTTCGATCCTATTTTTTCTTCGGATTTCCTATGCTAAAACTAATTATGAATATAATGAGTCCATCACTAGCATGTACCGCATATTTAACAAATGTTTCAGTTGTTCCGGCTTTCATTTATCACGTAATGTTATCAAGAAATCGTTCCTCATGTTATTGAAGTACAAGATTTAAGGAAATGTATAGTTTGGATAATTGTAATCTGTTGATGCAAAAGATAAATAAGTTTTATGCCTACTGGATAGCAAGTTTGTGGGAAACTAACTCCAGTAGGCTTTTCCCTGCTCCAAAAAAAGAAAAGAAAGACATTCAGAATAAAGTCCGACAAGAAAAGGCGCTGTCTCAGAAAACAAAAACTAAATAGTAGGTGATTAATAATTGAAATGGAAATTATAAAGATTAAATCAGATAATCCTGATGTGGTCTACCTTAAGATCTGAGGACAGAGGGTCGCGTGTTGATTTTTAAATAGACCACGTGGCTCGCTCAATTCCCTTTGCGCATCGTATTTCTCTTATACTCTCTCGTATATGAGCGAACTGTACCGGGTTGCCAGCATACATTTTATTATTTTGATGAGAAGTTTTATCACATTAATCTATCGTATGGGTTGGACATTACATGGATTCCAATGAACAATGAAAAAGTATTCAACTTTCACAAAGATTGAATGTCTGTGTGTTTGGCAACCTTGTCGAGCCGATTTTATTTCTCTCACCTTTTTCAGAATGCCCTCAGGAAACCAAAGCGAAAAAATGGCGGATGCATTGAAACGGACTTTGTTTCACAGAAAAATACAAGACTTTATTTTTATCGCGATAACATATATGTTTTTATGTACTAATCGCATCTAAACTAAATTATCTAGACTTTGTCACTGTAGATTTATGATACAAGTATTCAAAGCCGAGATATTCGATGAACAAGTAGAGGTATGCATTTCCGAGCGTTCCAATTTTCAGCAGTTCTTCAGTCAGAAAAAAATACAACACGACCGCTAAACTCAATGAATCATTCTGAAAATTTCACAGAGTACTCTCAGCTAAATTTCGAAAACATTGTCTGGTGGGTTTTTCTACATTCTGCACCGTTTCCAAGAAAATATAATTTGAAACGGGAAAATAGCAAAAAACCCACCACTCAGCTCTTAAAATTCTTCTTACCGAGAAGGAAAAGTCTGCCGAACAAGAAGATCTTGAAAAAAAAATGTCCTCGCTGAAATCTGGTTAACTTCTTTCAAAAAAAAAATTTATGCAGAGTTTTAGATTATATTCAAGTGGATTTTTAAGTTCTGCGGAAAGTAATAACTGTATAATTTTTATAGTGTAAATGCTTCGTACGAATATCGCGCGTTTTAAATTACAACTTCGCGCGTTTTAGTTGTTGACTTCGCGCGGATCTCGCGTGTTTTGATTTCAAAATTTTTCGTAACAACCCTACGGTTAGAAAAGTTCTGTCTGTAAAAAAAACCGCACGGAACGAGCGAAATTAGCTCTACGCCTAATTCGTATTACTGTTTTTGAATTAGTTGATTGTAACAACAAAATTTCCAAACTAACTATAAAATTAGTTAAAATTGAGAATTTACTTTGCTGGAAAAAACTCTTATTTTTAGAGAATGTGTTTAGTTGGCGAATATCCTGGACATGAACCAGCAATACTTCAATCCAACACGAAATTCTCATTGACAACTAATTTTGTTATTAAAATCAGAAAATTTGTTTCTATTTATCTATCACCATCATTACTGAAGTACAGCACAAAGAAAACAAAAATTAAATTGGTTTTATTAAAAAGTTTATTAGCAAAAACTCATGAAAAGTGTCAAAGCCAAACAATCCATTGAAAAGCTTAAAAGGACAGTCTTATTGAAACTGCTTGCAAATTGTTTAGATGTTTTTCGCATGGGTTACGACATATCCATGTATAAATTCCTAAACCGATTTGTAAAAATGACGTAAACTCTCAGTGGGAAGTGTATTTATTCATTGTGCGTAATAATGTTTTTCCGCGGAACAGTGAAGTGAGTTCCGAATGTTGCACTCTAATTGTATATGTCAAATGATGTTTTTGTATCTTCCAAACTCCGGGATACGCCGTCCGGTGTACTACTTGTATTCGGTTTTTGTTTTCCGAGTGCTAAAAGTTTTCAGTGAGAGAGTCGATTTCGCGAAGTCGTATGAAGAAAACAGCGATTTAGAAGAAAAAGTTTCAAAAAGAAGTTCACGTTTCGTTTATGTCTTTTTCTCCAATACAACATCGTATTTATACCTGCCAATATAGAAAAGACAACCGCGACTGAAAAATTCTTTCAGATAGTAGTGTACCATCTAGTGGCTAGTAGTCATTTCGGTATTAACGTTTGTTCGGTGACAGTGCGCCATATAGCTGCGAATTGCAGAAGCCAATTCAACTATTTATGTTAGTTGTAAACAACGTTTTATTTCTCTAATTCAACTAAAAAACTAGTTGAATGGAAATGGAGTGTGCTTTAGATAAGAAATGACAGCACGTTTAATTGGTGAATTCAACTATAAAAATAGCCATTTCAACAAATATTTTATTTGAAATAAGGGAATGAGAATTAAAAAATCTAAATTAGCAAAAGTAAGATATTTTTTAGTTGTCTCAAAAAATAACTAACTAAAATCAGAAAATCAACTAATTTTTTCGCCAAAATTCTGATTTCGGTCTTTCCGTGCGAACATCATTTTCGATCGCGAGCTCTGCCTGCCTTTGCGCGAGGTTTTTAGAAGTTTATCGCCTCAAGAAACTAGTTTACAGTATTCTTGAATACAGAGTTACCATTTGGGCTCATGTTCACGACGGTCTTGACTGAATCGTCTTCAATTGACATGTATGACTGTTTGAGATTTTGAGCACTCCAAATTCTGGAACCAGAAGCCGGATTCGGATTTGACCCTGTCTATCTATCTATCATTTGTGAAAATCGGCCAAGTCAACTCTGGTAAATCTCTGTACGTTCTGTTTTGGAATTTTTGGCCACTACTTCCAGGAACCGAAGATCGGTAAGACGAAGTTTGTATAAAACCAACATACAAAACCTTGAAATTGAAACAGTTTTGAACCAAGTGGAGAAGATTTTTCTGTTTTGTTGAGTCGTTACTTCTAACGACGACTGAAAATTGAAGCTGGATCTCGAGAAAATTAAATGTCATACGGGATAATAACACCTTTTCTTTGAAGATAAGTTCGTGAAATAGATCAAGCAATATCTTAGAAAGCGATGTGAGCATCATTCCGACCTTTTTGGCCACTGAATCTTGGGCTTATTGGTTAATCTTGGGCTGCTTAAGATGTACTAGCACTCTGATGAGATATGTTACCGGATCAGTTTTCCTAACTGATTCGATAACATGCAGATTCGAAATATTGGTTTTCAGTTATTGGTTACGACAACCGAATAACCTAATTTCCTTTCATATATCCAATATGTTTGTTGCTTCTAACAAATACCACCAAAACTAAATATTGTTCAGCATAACATACTAGAGCTAAGTTCTTGTTATCAATCATAATTTTTAGCAGAAGAGAAACTATATTTCAAGCCATCACCATCATTTTTTCCCCGGAGGGGGGGAGTGGGGGGGGGGGGGGGGGGGTTGGTTATGCTTTTCGGTTCCGCTTACCGTTGAATTCTGCAGATGATTATTCCTGCGCCAGGTTGAATCCTTTCCAACAAGAAGTTTCCTGTTCTTCGCGCCGCCTGCTGCGCTTTTTTTCTTCTTCTCGTTATCGTTTCACTTTGGTTGAAAAAAAAATCTAAACGCTAGACGAATGTTGCCTTCCGATCTCGTTCCGTTTTTTTTTTTGCTTCTTTCTACTATCTATCTCGTTATCAGCGGAGATCCTTTGCACGTTAACACAGACACACGAACAATTTCTCTAATTCTTCTCGCTGTTCAACAGCAGCAGTAGCGAGGAAGAAAAAAATACCCCGAACACAGAAATGCTATCTCCGCGTTTATATAATTTCCATTTATCTTCTTCACGGTTACGGTATCACACATTTGAATCACCACACAGACAATCACTTCGCTGCTTCTTCGCTTCTGACAAGCAATTGTTGTTGTTGTTGTTGTTCTTTCACTTGTTGGCTTTTCGCCGTATCGCCTCAACTGAGCTCACGGTGAGCAAAAAAAAGGACCTTCGGCGGTGCTGCCCATTTCGTCCCTCTGCCACCTGTCATTCTGCAATGGTTCTTCCCTTAGCCGCACCAGAAATCAGTTCCTTTACATCAAAATTTAATTTCCTCTCAGATGGACGACTGAAACCGTCCTCCTGTATTTCTCGTGCGCTATTCTCCGTTCTTGTTGTTGTTGTTGTTTCCGAACGGCACGGCACGGCACAACAGGCTGATCCCGAAACCCTTTGGAAACGGTCGGCGATTGTCTTCGTCACGGATTTCGAATCTGATTATGATGGCATCATGATCCAATTGGCACGTTTGAGGCGGCGCTTTAATCGCAGCAGCTCGCGATTTGCCACAGATTTTCTTACACTCCCGGACCGAGCGCGAGAAGCAATGGAATAATAAAAACGTACGACTTTCAACCACTTCTGGACTGGAGCGGCAAATGCAAGGGATAGACAGACAGGCAGATAGCACGAGAAACAGACGACGACAGAAAGAGAGAGAGATACAGGAGACAACCTATTACCTATTCAGGGCGCGACTGTCATCGTCGTTACATCTTCGAATAGCTTTTTGCACCCGCCGAATCAACTAGCCGGAAAAAACAACACATTTCAGGAGATCGATTTCCGTTGCCTTTTTCCGTCGGTGGGTCGGTCGCCCAAAACTTCATCGTCGTTTTCAGCTCAACGCATCATCGTCGGTCATCGTTCGTGCTCGGATTAGGATTCAAATCGCGTAGCCTAATCATTACTCACCGCGACGCCCGACGGTGCCCGTCCAACGCGTCCTACAGAAGGGAATGCAATAACTTGTTGACCACCGCCGTCGCCCCCAGCAGCTAACACCACCGTCTTTCCACCGTCCGGACGGTGTCGAACAACAGGGTCCAAAAACAAAAAAATCCCGAAACTCCGAACCGCCGGTCGATGCTTTCGATGATTGCCACTTTCCACGGTCCACGGGAATGGTTGGTGTGTGGACGTGGGGGGAAGTGGACTCGTGAAATGGAGATAGCCAGAAAAAAAAACAGTGCAGCAAAGCTTAGCCCTTCACTCACAGATATCAGCAGAAGGAGCCCAACAATTGGGAACTGGGAAACCCGACTAACCGCGCGTGTCGATTTTTCGTTACTTGCCCGGGACGAGTCGAAATCCGTACTGAAGGCAACCCGCGCTGACTCGATTCGTTTTCCGACGTGTTCTTTCCAGCTGGTCGGTCGTCGATGATCCAAGCATGCCGTGCTTTCGAGAGTCGCTCCCGAGTCTCTCCCTGTATGAAAATTTCCCTTTGCGAAGAAAATCTCGAGAGCGAACAAACACGGGGGTCTCTGAGTGACGACGGAAATGTTCATCCACAGAGGGAACTCATGCTCTCAGCTTCCTTGGGGCTTCTCCTTCGGGGTGGGTCGAACGTGCATGGATGATAATAATGACCGAAAGGAGCCCGATTTGTTAGTCGTGGTGTCGTGCTCAAAAAAAAAAATGATTTAGATAAACATAAGCAACAGTCGAGATATCAGTGCACAATCCAAGCGGGACTACAACAGCGAAAGAGTCAAGGACACGCTGGTGCGAGAGAAGCAATATTGGCACACGTTCAACTCGTTTTGGTCCCTTTCGCGATCTGAATAACGAAAGAAGTTTTGAATGAACTTGAAATGACATACCGCGATAGCTTGCCTAACTAGACCAGAGTGCAGTTTTTTCTGGTTTGAATTATTGGAATGTTAATCTTTGGCATCCTTACAATTTATGGTAAACTTAATTTTCAGTTCAAAATCGATACGATGATAGAGGAGAGCCCGGAACTGGTTGACCGAGTGACTTTTCTGAAAATGTTATTATGTGCAGTGGCGTCATCTATAGCGTTTTTGGTGGAATGTTAGGTCAGTCATGTACCGACCTAAGACCAAGACCAAGACCAAGACCAAGACCAAGACCAAGACCAAGACCAAGACCAAGACCAAGACCAAGACCAAGACCAAGACCAAGACCAAGACCAAGACCAAGACCAAGACCAAGACCAAGACCAAGACCAAGACCAAGACCAAGACCAAGATCAAGAGAAAAATCAAGAGATACATTATCTCCGCTTTATGAAGTATTGTGAAAATGTACAGACATATCTTTAAGACCCTAGACTCACGACCCAAGACCCAAGACTCAAGACCCAAGACTCAAGACTCAAGACTCAAGACTCAAGACTCACGACTCAAGACTCAAGACTCAAGACTTAAGACTCAAGACTCAAGACTCAAGACTCGAGACTCAAGACTCAAGACTCAAGACTCAAGACTCAAGACTCAAAATCCAAAACCCAAAACCCAAAACCCATAACCCAAAAGCCAAGACCAAGATCCAGACCCAAGACCTAAGACCAAGTTGCAATCCGCAACTATGTTAGTTCTGATAAGACTAAGTCCAAACTGTGTAGGAACAATAGTACGAAGATGTTTTGTACTGGTTAAAACAAGGTGGCGGGTGCTTCTCCATAACATTATTAGTAACCAAATAGTTAGTTAGGTTTCCGAGCACTACATTTTTTGTCATATTGAACTGAAGGGTGATTTTTTAAGAGGTATACGATTTGATTTTCAAAACAACAAAAAAATGAGAAAATTGATGAAATCTTTATTAGAATCAATAGAATGATCAATGCAATTTAATGTTTGAAGATGATTTCTTTCAAACATTGGCCGCGGCTCCGCTTTAGTCCAATTTTAGCACACTCTCTCTCCAATATATCGGCCGGTATTTCGTGAATAAATGATTTAATATTGGCTTTCAGTGCGTCAATCGTTGCTGGTTTATCCTTGTGGACATGAGCCTTAACATGGTCCCACAAGAAAAATGTCCAAAGGCGTTAAATGGCATAATCTAGACGGCCATTTGAGATAAACTACTCACCGAATTTGGTCATTGTTTCACGTGCCGTGTGGGATGTGGCACCGTCTTGTTGAAACCACATGTCAGGCATGTCAAATTTTTCCATTTCGGGCAAAAAAAAATCGAGCACGGTAGCGCTCGCCATTCACAGTAACGTTCCGGCCATCATCGCCTTTGAAGAAGTACGGCTCGATGATACCACCGTCTCACATATTCCACACCAAACAGTGACTTTTGTGGGATGTATTGGTAGCTCTTGCAATGCTTCTGGCTGATCTTCACTTACTGTGCGGCAATTTTGCTTGTTGACATATGCATTCAACCAGCAATAAGCTTCGTCGCTGAACACAATTTTTAACACTATCTTAACGGAGCATGAATTTTGATAGTAAAATTCAATAATTTGCAAGTGTTGTTTCTTCCTAGGTCGATTCATGATTAAGTTCTAGACCAAACTGGATAATTTTGATAATGATACTAGACCATAATGAGGTTGAGCCATCTTCGCCATAGTGATCTAATAGGGAAATGTGACGCTATGTCGGTTACGTCATTTTTCTGATGATATATCCCAAACAGGAATAATGTGCCGTAACCCATTTGTAAGTGATCTTCGAGAACTCTGTTTCTATGAATGAACCTGAATCGGTTTAGTGATCTTTACGAAAATTGAACCGATAGAGAAAAATGTGATTTGTCGATTACGCCACTTGTGGGATTATATCTTCGAAAAAAGAGGGTTAGCCAAGAGCCTTCAAAACTTGACCAATGGCTTGATAATGATTTTAAAATCAGCCCCACATTGCCGGGATCAGTTCAGTCATCTCCGAATGAGTTGATCGGATCGATAAAAGTGCAATTTGTCGCTTTAGTCATTAATGCCATTGTATAAAATTGTTCCAGATGTGTAGAAGTCAATTCAGCAATCTCAGTCAGTAAGATGAAATAAATAGCCACCGAGGTAGCCAAAAATTGTCGAAATCGACTGATGCATATTCAAAACTCCTCCTTAATCCACCTAACGGTGCGAACAAGCCTTTCTCTTGCCATTTAAATAATCTCATAAAAACATTTGCAATATTCTAGCCTCGTTCATTAGTATTGTGACCGGGGACGGGTATAGCGTGATGGGTCGATTCCTTTCACGCAGCCCATCTGCGTTCGATTCCCAACCCCGCACATAGGGTCAGAAAATTTTTCTGGTCCGAAGAGGCGAATGACCTTAAGGTTAAAACCTCTATAATCGAAAAGAAGTATGGTGACCTTATCAAATAACCTAATAGTAGGTTTCAAACGAGTCTAAGTCTTTCGAAATTGATTCTTCCATCTCCAGGAGGTTTTCTTGCATTCAAAAACACTGGGATTTGTCGGTTACGTCACATATAACATTACATCTCTCGAACCGAAAATATTCACCAAAACCCTTCCAAATTTGATTGACATTGTTGGCCTGCGAATAAGTTTATCGAAATTCGTTGAGTCATCTGCGAGAAAATTCAGCCGATGGACAATGTGCGGTTAGTCGGTTACGTCACTTATACTATTATATCTTCAGAACTAGAAGGTATTGGTCTACGAATTTCATCCACAATTAAATAGAAGCTCTCAAACAAGCCTAGACTTGTTAGAATCGGGCTGGTCATATCTGAGTAAATTGAAGGGTAAAAAATAACGCGTTTTGTCGCTTATGTCACTTATACCATTATATCTCCGGAACCGGAAGTGCCTGCCATTTGATATACAAACTTGACCCACAATTCAACAGTAGCTAGGCTTGTTAAAACCGGATAGGCCATATCTGAAAAAATGAGTGGTAAAAAACAACGCGTTTTGTCGCTTCTGTCACTTATACCATTCTATATTCGGAACCGAAAGCGGCAGCCATTCGAACTTCGATCTTGATCAATGTGTGCCATTGATAGTAGCTTTCAAACAAGACTAAGCTTGTTGAAACTTTGAAAAGCCAGTAGGGCCGAGCGTCATATACCAATCGATTCAGCTCGACGAACTGAGCAAACGTCTGTGTGTGTGTGCGCAAAATTAACAGCCGTATTTCTCAAAGATGGTTGGTCTGATTTTCACCAAAAACTAGTTGCCAATGAAAGGTCTCTCTGGAAATATGTTGTCGCTATTATTTTTGTTTCTAGATCTGCTGTTTACTTTTTGAGTTTTACAAACTTTTATGTCAAAATTTGCCATTTTTCGATAAAACCTGTCCCAACCGATCTTGAAAATCATTTCCAAGTGAATTAAAGATTAAAGACAGTACTCTGCAGTATAATATTTTAGCTCGATTGGTTTTTAGCAAGTATGAATATTGGAATTGTCCAACTTATTTTAATAAAGCAGCCGATAACCAGTTTCTCTAGTCTCAATTTTTACGAGACAAACGAATATTGATGCAGAAAATCTGTGGATTAATTAAAAAAGGCGGATGGATAATGTCACAAACATAACTGGAGGACGTTACTACGAATAAAGTTTTACATAATCCTTTGGGAACATTCTAATAATTCTAAAAGAAGCGATTTGCGGAACATATCTAATGTTTACAACTGTTGAGTCATTTTGCATCTTTAAGTTTAATTTCTGAATTCTGAAGCTGGATTCAATAAATAAATTCGAAATCTGTGGCAGATTCGGAATTCAGTAGCAAAATTCATGTTTGGAATCTAGATCAATAAATTTAGTTTAGAATTATCGATCTGAACTCATTTTCAGAATCCAATTTAGGTCTAGAACAGAATTTCAAACATGAATTGCAAACCGTAGTAAAGTTTTCAGTTCCAAAATATAACTCCAGAATCCATGTTCCGTATTTAGTAACATGCAGGCTCTGAATTCTGGAAATGGATTCTGAAACTGAATTTAGAAATTCAAATGTAACCTTTAGTTAAAAAATCCAGATCTAAAATTCATATCGTGAACTTTGCTCATGATTCCCTAGGTTAAAATCCAAAATCAGAACTCTAGATTTCAATTCCGAACATAAATTAAGGAACTGAAGTCAGTTCCAAAATCTAGTCGAAAAATCAGTTCCAGGGTTAGAAATTGCGATTTAGTTCCAGAGTCATAGTTTTTAGTTCTGAATCTGTTACTCTGGAACTAAATTCTGAACTTAAGTCTAGAATTCAGGTAGACCAGAACGGGTTCTGTATTCAGCTCTAGAATTAAATCCAAAATTCAGTTCCTTTTGGTGCTGCTGGTTTCAGGCGAATGCTCGTCACGACGTCCAAAATGCGAATGAGATTATACCATGCAGAAAGTTTATTGTTACTGATATTGGTGGAAGATCCTCGCCACGACGTCCAGTTCCGTCTAAGAAGAAAAAAAAATGTTCGATCAAAGTTTACCTTTTATACTCGTCGAGTAGAAAATCGAGACTGACTGACTCATTCGCCCTTATTCTGAATAACGACGTATTGATTTATCGATCGAATGTGGTTCGATCGAATCATAGCTACCTGTTGGCGCAGTCCGAGCAAGTTCACCGAACTCAAATACAGCAGACCACAGTTGTATTGGTGGTGCACGGTTTTAGCTGCAAATTTATTTCATTTAATATAGGTTTCAATAAATTCAATAAAGCTTACAAATTTCGGTTATCTTCCTTGCTCTTCCTTGCAGTATTTAACCTCACTTGTTCCGTACTATCACCTCTGTAACCGTACTAATTAGCATTTAAATTTAATCAATTTAGTTTTACTTACTTCCGTACTATTAGCAGATAAGTAGAGAACAAATTTAGGATATTAATTTACTCATAGAGTAACAAATTTTGCAAACTTAGGTTATCAAATTGTGAGAAAATAGTAATGATTATTTTTTACGTCTGCTCCGTCCTGCATGTGGTTTGATTTTGACATTTGCTCTAGCTGCCGATGTAGCATCTCTTTCCAGCACCGACCTGTCATGTACGACCGTGTTGCCAGTTGTTCACACTACCTTTGATTTTGCTAGCGTTATGGGGAACACAAATGAAATACGAGGAAAAAAACGATACGACGTTATTCAGAATAAGGGCGATTGTTTCCAAAAGTTAGAGAAAACTTGATTTATGAGTTATTTACGGTCGGACTATTGAAAATTTGATTACAAATTGCTGATCATATTTCTGATGGCATGTAAAAAGAATCATGTTGCTACGTTTAGTACAACGCGCGATATTTATGATTGAATTCTACCCATTCTTTCATAGGACGAAGTTTGAAAAGGTACGCTATAGTAAAGTGAGACGTTATCACGTCAAAAAGGTATCATCTCACTGCTAGGTGGATTAAGCACGTTTTAAAAACCAACAGATCATCAAAATCCAACAGGTTAGTAAAAAACAGATACAAAATATCTTCGATAAAGTAGTAGTTTTTAAGCTAAATAACGATCATTGATACCACCTTGGATTAATTATGAGGCAGGTGAATCAAAGACAAAGTCAAAACCTAAGATTCGGTTTGGGTGCACTGCTCAAATTGAAGTTGATTGTTATCCTGAATTGGCTTTGATCAAACGGGAAATTTAGTTGGACTATGATTGCTTTAGACTCCATTAATTTGTAACCTTGAATACAAAAAATTGGAATATAAATGTTAGATAAAATCTTTAAAAATGCAAAAAAAAGTATTTTGATTCAATGTAAGAATCTCTAACGCTCCCTTCGAACCATCTTCAACCTCAAAAATCGACTGAGAAGATTATCAAACCAAATGCTTAAAATTCTGCCGAGGGATTGAAGCATTTTGAATAATGACATGATTATGTTAGACATCAAGGTTATTATTCTTCACAACTTTCAAGCAGGATTACCAAAAATAATCGCTAGCGTTTCCGGGCTTCCCGTCGTCACTTCAAGCCGGAAACAGCTTCCAGAGCTCCCTGCTCAAAATCTACTTACCACCTCCTCCTCCTCCTGCCGAAGTGGACCGACTTCAATCATTATTACGACTGATGACCTCTTCCAGCAAACTAAACGGCAATCGAGTACATTCGCTTCGAAACACCCAAGCACTAATTTAAACATTTTCCTTCTGCTCCACTTGCCACGAAGAGTCGTACTTGTCCTACCCCACGGTGGAAACCACCAACAGTTGAAGCCAGCCATCGGAGCCAGCACAGGAGAGGAGAGGAGAGTGATTGAGAGACCAGCGGAGCTCACAGCATCCGCACGGTCTCTGTGAGTGACGCGCCCGATACTCGCTGATAGTTCAGTTTCCACACGGAAAAACTCACGTTTTCCGGCAAAAACTGTTGATCAACTGCTGCTGCTACGACTACGAGCAGGCGAGAGAGACGCTCTCGCCTGCTACGATTGCTGCCAAGACGGGTGTACCGAAATCCAACTCCTGTCCTCAGCGATGGGAATGAATTCAACTCTCTCGCTCGTTGGTGGTCTGGTGGACTCTCTTCGCAATTATTCTCTCACTTTTCGAAGAGTTACTTTTCCGTGTGTGCCGTAGAAGTTTATGTTTTTTTTGCCTTTCAGGTGTGTAAACATTACTAGACGGTCGTGAGTTTTTTTTCTCATTTTTTTTTCTTCTTTTGCTTACCTGTATGTTGTTCGTTATATCCGGAAAACATTCGCCTACGAGCGATGTGTGTTTTTGCGGTTTCCGCTACTTTACGCGGCATCGCTTTAATGTTGTCCAATGGTCGGAACGAGAAAGACAGGGAGAGGGGGAAGGATGAAAATGGGAGGCTAATTATAATTAAAAAGATGTGATTCTATTTGAAGCAGCTATCCAAATATGTGACTTGGGGAGGAGCATTTTGTTTGAATATTTATGATTTTTTTAATTCGAGCCAGTAAAAACTAGTTTTTCTGCCTTTTTCATTAATTTATTTCTCAACCAGAATAGCCATAATTCAAATCTGATATGTACTGTGTACTACAGAGATAAAACTATTCTGTGAATTTACATAAATGTTTATGACGTATTTGGAGCAGATAATTGAATGGAAAGGTAATTTACCGTTCCTTGTTTTTCCATATATTTTGAGAACAAAAATAAGCGTTTTTTTTTTAATTAGCAATCTTGTTCATTGAAAAATCAATGCATTCCAGTTTAACTTTACATCGATCATGCTTTTAAATAGGAATTTCGATTGAACTGAGGTCTATTTTGAAGTACTATTGACTTACATGTCGTATAATTTCATTATTTTTTAATGTTCACATTCAATTTTTTTTTTGTTTAAATTTTTTTCTCATTGTTTTGAAGTAGCTAACCGAGTGCAAATCTCGATCGAAGTCTAAAATTTATTCAAACGCGACTCAAAATCATTGGAAACGGAGTATCCCGTAGTTTGACAAGTTGGGTTTTTATAAATAGTATCGAATTTAATACAATAACCTTTTCCATGTAGTTAATTTAAGTTAAGTCGTTGCCGGTCAGCATCTACTCTAGAATGTAGGTTTAGTTGTGCTTGAGAAAAAAAACAGTTTCAAAAACTGTAAGCAACAGCCCCTTGAAATTGTCCGAACTGATGATCTAGAACAAGGCAACTAAAATTTTAAACCAAAGAACGATTTCTATTATGTTTTTTTTCATAAATACGTTTATTTCATAGGCAATGTACATAAGTTTTTCTTCGCCGTGGCATCCACAATACATAGTACTTTAAACCTAATACATTTCGAATATCATATTAGTATGATGGTATTCATTAGTTAATCTAAACACTGTTTATATCAAGCGAGTTGCTATTATAAGTTACATTAAATAAAATACATTTGTTTTGTACATGATCTTATAGCTATTTCAGGTTTGTTTGTATCAGTTCATCACTTTTATTCAATATCATATAGTTGGCTATTGGTTGAACTCATGGAAGAGAAAACAGTCTAACATAAAATAAAATTTTAATTGGAACTCCAATGGATTTAATGAAATGATAAAGAAGTTTCATGAAAGGAACGTCACGGCAAGTAATAATGTCGCGAACTGGGACATTGGATAGTCTACCTTGAGTACGCAAGGAATTTATTAATTGAGATCTGACATCACGATACTCCGTGTCCAAACAACATGGTCAATATCGCGGTAAACTTCGCCACAAGCACAATGATTAGTCTCGGAAAGTCCAATTCGAAGAAGATGTGCATCTAACGTGTAGTGATTGGACATGAGTCTGAACATCACACGAACGAAGTCCCTACTTACATCCAGTCCCTGAACCATGCCTTTGTCGATATTTTAGGAATAATTGAGTGCATCCACCGACCCAGATCATCTTTATCCCAAGAAGCTTGCCAGGTGGCAAGTGTTCTTTGGCGAGACGCGCTATACAATTCGTTGAAAGCAATCGGTCTCTCATAAATTTCACGATGAATAGCACCACGTTTGGCTAAAATAACGACTCTTTTATTGCCTGGAATGGATCAATGAGCCGGGACCCAAATTATTGTGATTCGATAATTATTATTCAACATGACGTTCAGGCACTGTTTTATTTTGCCCAAGAAACACGGTTCATGTTTGCCAGCAGCGTTTGAGAGAATGGCTTCAATTGCACTAAGACTATCTGTGAAGAGAAAATAATGGTTTGGAGATAATGTGACGATTACTTTCAAACTATAATGAACTGCTGCTAACTCTGCTATATAAACAGATTCGTGATTCGTCCGTGTAAAACATTTTCTCAGAGTCAATATGCCTGAACTTACTTGTAAATATTGTTGGGATTTCCATTGAACATAGGTGTTCGGGAATTCCACGCACTTCGCGCTGTATGGATGTGTCGAAAAATAACGTTGAGTCAGGAACATTTAGGAGGATGTCACGGATAGGAAAATATCTTGAAGGGTCGATTTCCTGTGACATATGGTTAAAATATACTGTCATGAATCTTGTTTGAGATTGAAGCTCAACTAGCCTTTCGAAGTTATTAATAACCAGGGGATTCAGTATCTCACATCTTATTAGCAGTCGCGATGAAAGCTCCCAAAAACGATCCTTCAATGGAAGAACTCCCGCCAGAACTTCATTGTATGTGTCGAGTGCATGCAGCCTAAAGCAATTCGCAAACAACGATATTGAATTCGCTCTAATTTGATAATATGAGAGTTTGCAGCGAAACGAAAGCAAACGCATCCATATTTCATCACTGAAAGTATCGTTGTCTGATACAATTTTATTAGATCTTCCGGATGAGCACCCCACCAAGATCCTGTTATTGTTCGAAGAAAATTTACTCTTTGTTGGCATTTTGTTATCAGATAAATAATGTGTCCTCCCCACGTACATTTGGAATCAAACCACACCCCGAGGTATTTGAAAGTCAAAACCTGTTGGATCATTCTTGACATCATATGAAGCTGAAGCTGCGCGGGATCATGCTTTCTTGAGAAGACGACCAGCTCTGTTTTCTCCGCAGAGAATTCGATACCCAGATGAACAGCCCAAACGGACGAGTTATCTAAGGTATCTTGCAATGGTTTTTGCAGATCCATAGCTTTGGGTATTCCAGTAACTGAAACCACGCCTTCATCTACCAATTGTCTTAGTGTTCATGGGGTCACTAGAAAGCTGTCAATGTCATTCACGTAAAAATTATAGATAAGCGGACTGAGGCATGAGCCTTGCGGGAGACCCATGTAGCTAATTCTGATTGTTGCCAAATCGCCATGTGAAAAATACATGCACTTCTCTGACAAAAGGTTATGCAAATAATTATTTATAACCGCTGGAAGACCATGTTGGTGGAGCTTGTCTGAAAAAACATCAATGGAAACTGAATCAAAAGCTCCTTTTATGTCTAAAAATACAGATGCCATTTGTTGTTTTTGAGCGAAGGCAATTTGGATGTCAGACGCAAGTAATGCAAGGCAATCATTCATCCCTTTATTTCTACGGAAGCCAAACTGAGTATCAGACAACAACCCGTTCGTCTCGACCCAAGTGTCGAGACGTCGAAGAATAATTTTTTCGGACAACATCGCAATGGATCTATATGAGTTGTGATTGGGAGCTGGTTTCCCCGGCTTTTGAATGGCGATAATTTTCACTTGCCTCCAGTCAGGTGGGACAATATTTTGCTCAAGAAACTTGTTGAACAATTCCAACAAACGTCTTTTTGCGAGGTCGGGCAGATTCTTCACCAAGTTGAATTTAATTCTGTCCAACCCAGGTGCGTTATTGTTACAAGACAAGAGTGCTATAGAAAATTCCATCATTGAAAATGGGTTATTAATAAAACCATTATTTGGAGGAGATTCCCTAATAATGCTCTGCGTAGGAACAGAATCTGGGCAAACTTTCCTAGCAAAGTCAAATATCCATCGGTTCAAGTATTCATCACTCTCATTGCCCACGTTACGATTCCTCATTCGTCTGGCCGTGTTCCAAAGAGTGCTCATTGAGGTTTCTCTTGCCAAACCTTCGACAAAATGTCTAGAATAGCTACATTTCTTGGCCCGTAGTATGCTCTTGTACTTTGTTTCTAAAGTCAAGAATTTTTCAAAATTCTGAGGAGTTCCTTCTCCTCGTTTCAAAAACGTCTTGAAAGCATTTTGTTTCGCGTGCTTAGCATCTGGGGGGAGCTCTTCCATTGAAGTTAAGACACTTGAAATATTACTTTGTTATTTAATCCAGTCAACATTTTTTGTCAAATCATATGGAATATTAACTGAATTAGCAATGCCTTTGTTACTGCTAATTGAGATGGTGATTGGTAAATGATCGCTACCGTGTAAATCAGGCAATATTTTCCAGGTGCAATCTAGTCGAATTGATGTTGAGCAAAGAGATAGATCTAATGCACTTGGGCGTGCAGGAGGTCTTGGGATCCGTGTCATGCTACCCATATTAAAAACTGTCATGTTAAAACTGTCACAAATGTTTTGTATTAAAGATGATCTGTTATCATTGTAAACGGAACCCCACATAATACCGTGCGAATTTAAATCCCCTAGAATCAATCGTGGAGCAGGAAGGGCTTCAACCATTTCATTAAGCTGTCGCTGTCCAACTTGTGCTTTTGGCGGAATATAAACCGAAGCTATACAAATATCTTTTCCTTTAATGTTTATTTGACAAGCAACAACTTCTATACTAGAAGTCGAAGGAATGTTTAATCTATAAAAGGAATAACATTTCCTTATTCCTAAAATGACTCCGCCATACGGGGAGTCTCTATCGAGACGTATAATGTTAGAGTCATTAAAATTTAAGGCTATGTTTGATGTAATTTCTGTTGTTATAAACGTTTAATTATAGTGCAGAATCGTAAAAGTACAATACACGATCAGCAATACACTGAGATTATGCTTTTTTTACGCGGATTTCCGAAATTACGCGGTTTTCTTGTTTTGTCTTAGAAATGCATGAAATTTCGAGATCTGGTGTTATCCCGAATATTTTTATGTCAACTCTCTGACGCTTAAAAATGTTCGATTATTCACAAAACATGTTTTTTCTAGATTACACCAGATCTCGACTATTCATGCATTTCTTAGACATTTAACATCAAAAATCTTTTTTTCGATTTGTTTTTTTCTACGCGGATTTTCGAAGTTACGCTCTTCTCAAAGTCCCAAAATCGAACCAAAAATTTTTTTTAGATTACACCAGATCAGGACTTTTCATGCATTTCTAAGATTTCCTTGATATTTTGCCACATTACACCAAGTTTGTGTTGTATACAAATATAATCATGGTTGCCAGGTGACGCTTTTTTGCGGGTATCGTAACAGTTCGTGGTCATGGAATATGTTTTTACCGAAGACAAAATGAGGCAACTCGCGTTACGATTTAGGCCTCTAGCACGATGAAAAATTGCTCTACGTGTCAGTGCGGTTGCCTCTTTGACGTAGGACTACGACGTTCGCTAGGATAATGTCACGTTCGACCGTCGCGTCGTTTCGAGCATCGAAGAGGAAAACTCATGATGCCTCCTTGCTTTTTTCTACCTCGGACGACGGTTTTGAGATAGTGATCGACGCATCGTTCTCACAATAGCTACGGAGTAGCTATAAAAAGAACCTATTTCATCCATTCAATTCGTTCTCGATCGAACAAACGTTACGGTCGGACGTGCTTTTCTCGGTTGTTACCACTTCAAGTTTTCGTTGTATAATCATTTATTAGTTATCGTTTTTATCACGTTATGTTATGATCGTTGTCTCGTGAATCTTCGAAATTCGAAGACAGTAGTACCAAGAAGTTACTTGAAAGAAAAAAACCGCTCGGGATACTCCCGGAAGAGGTAGTAGAGAAAAAAGAGATACTGTCGCCCTTATACGTGAAGGGGTTTCCTCCTACCATTCGTGCGGACTTCATCACCTTGATAAGCAAAGGTCTGCAAACAACAATCCGCCTGCAATGAACCATTATAAGACAGTACAGTCCTGTTTGAAGCAAACGAAGACGGAATTCTTCACGCATAACTTCGCTGTCAACAAACCACTGGAAGTGGTACTCCGTGGACTGCCAGATATGCAGGAGGAGGAATTAAAAATAACCCTAAATGAAGTCAAATTAAAGCCGTTGAACGGCTACAAGATAAAACGGCATAACAAGGAACACCGATGTCGTGACCAGCTGTACTTAATCCAGCTCTACAACCATGAGCCAGTTGAAGACAATAAAATCGCTATTCCATATCATTGTGAAATGGCAAAAATGTAAGCCTATGCATCGAAAAGTCATTTAATGCACGAATTGTCTCCAATATGACCATGGTGCTAGACACTGTCACGTCAGAAGCCGTTGTCTGAAATGTGCCAGGGCTCACAATACAGATCCAGCGCAGCGCTCTAGTCAGAGCCTCTCCTCCATGTTTTTGGAGCAGCTCGCCTGGTAATTGGTCAATGCCCGCGGCTTTGTTGTTCCTCAGCTTGCCGATCTCCTCATTTATCTCGGACAAATCAGGTGCTGGGAAACTGTCGTCGGCTCTGTATCTTGTGCTTCGCCATTCAGATGCTCGTCATAGTACCTCACGTCCGTTCGTGAGAAGGTATCTCTGCACATTTCGGCATGTGGCGTGTAGCCTCTACGTGAGCGGTTCAGTCTCTCATAGTACATCCGTGTGTTATTTGCGCGGTACATCTGTTCCATCGCTTCGCGATCTTGGTCTTCCTGGTGGCGCTTTTCCTCCGGAAAACCGTGTTCTGTCTGTTCCGTGCTTGTCTGTATCATTCCTCGTTCGCTCTAGTGCGATGCCCTTGCTGCATTCTTCTCTTCGACCAACTGCTGACATTCGCCGTCAAACCAGTCATTTCCTCGATTCGATAACCTCGCACCTAGAACGGATGCACGGTTGTTCCTCCAGCCGTCTTTAAGAGTCGCCGCGCCAAGCTGCTCTTCCGTTGGTAGCACTTGCTCCAGTTGTTGCGCGTATTCCTCTGCAGTACGAACGCTACGTAGCTGCTCGAGATTGAATCCCGGCGATCCTGTGCGACGAGTGTTGTGCACCGTCGATAGTTTTGAGCGAATACTTCCACGTCGCCCGTGGGGAGAACGTGGTCGATTTGATTTTCCGTATGTTGTTCAGGGATCTCTAGGTGGCTTTGATAAAATCTTTTCGGGGGAACAAGGTTCTTCGAACTTCCATTCCTCGGGAGGCTGCAAAGTTCACGCATCGTTGGCCGTTGTCGTTTGTTGCCGCGTCCATGCTCTCCAGCCCGATCACAGGCCTGTACATTACCTCCCAGCCTACCTGAGCATTCATGTCGTCGATGACGAGTTTTACATCCCGCCGTGGACAGCTGTCGTAGGTTCGTTCCGGGTGCGCGTAAAATGCTTCCTTCTCGTCATCGGGTCTCGTCTCATGTGGGCAGTGCACGTTGATGATGCTGTAATTGAAGAAACGGCCCTTGATCTTCAATACGCACATATAAAAAGCTTTGGTATGACATTCCTGTAGTGGAATTTAACCTTCTGTTTCAACAGACTTCGCAGCCGATTCAGAGTGTACTGAACCATTGCATGGCTGGTGCTACGATCCTACTGACACTACGAATCCTTCCAGGTTGGGACTCGAACATACGACAACTGGTTTGTAAGACCAGTGCCCTATGCATTGAACCGCCAACCCGAGACAATCCGCCCATCCTATCGCTGAATGGCTGCGACCCAATCTCGCGCTGACGCATCTTGTCCAATACTATAAATCCCGTTCCTTGAACGCTGGTTGAGCCACAGCTCTGGTAGAAGGCAGCCGCTCGATGCCTACTTTTCCACACCTTCTGTACCGTTCAACAAAGCTCCTGCAGTGCTACGACATCGAAGCCGGGGATTTGAAGCTCATCATGCAGCATTCGATCGTATCCTGGAAAACCCACCGATTTGCAGTTCCATGTAGTTCTTTGTTCGTTGCATAGGTCTTTGCTGATTATTCCAAGTGGTATTTCTTACTTGATTGTGCGTAACATGTGTTTTCCGGGCGACTTGTTAGGCCTGCACCAACCTCTTGTCTCACCGGAGGGCCATCGTGTCAGTACTGTTTAGAGTCCCACACTGACACAAGGCCGGTAATCAGCCGCTCCTAACATGGAGAACAGACGCTGTTTCGAGCCACAACTCAGTTTTGGAACTGAATGCTGATCCGGAGTTTAGTTCCAGAATCCAGAAGTAGATAGTAAATGGTAAAACGACCTGTACCTTTACTTTCTGACATAAGTATCAAAGACTCCGATGATTCGCTCAAGTTCGACTCCTCTGCTAGAAGATAAAAGTTTAGATGCGAGTAGTTTTCTGCTTACTTGAATGACTCTTGTCACGTTTCACTTTTCTGCACTTTACACTCACAACCTCACTCTTCCTTGAGTACTATGGCTCTATAATTTTCATAGTCTTTATCCTCTCACGATAAAAAATAAAAATAAGATTTGATTCTGAATTTGGTCCCAGAGTTCTCAATCTGGATTCTATGCCCGAATTCTGGAACTAATTTCCGGACTATAGTTCAGTTTTGAAAATGAATGTTTTCGGAATTTGATTATTTTGAAATTCTAAATTCTGAAACAGGATGCTGATTCGAAATTCATTTCCCGAATTCTGACTCTAATTCGGAGTTTTGGATTGTTTCCGGACCAGAGTTTTGGTCTGGAACTAAATGCTGCTGATCCGAAATTTCGAATTTCAGATCAATATTCAAGACTTTTATCTATTTTTATGAAACTTAGGTTCAGACAATCATTAAGTTCTGAATATGTACACTGTTCCGGAACTTGAGTTCAGAATTCAGGTGCAGATTTCAATTGAAAATTTCTAATTTGAATCTCAGTTTTAGAATTAGAAGTTTTGGGTTTCTGGTCCGGAGAATTTTGGACTGAATTTAGTTTCTAATTCGAGATTTCTGTTCAGGCATTATGCAACCGGTTCTAAATTCTGAAACTAAATTTCGTGTCAGCATTCAGTTCTGGATTTGATAGCTGCGACAGAATTGTGTTTTGGAATTTAGTTTCAGGATCCAGCTCTATCCGATTTATAATCTGAAAAATGCTTGTCAAGAAATCCGATTTCGAATCCAGTTTCAGGTCCAGAACTTACTTTTCAAATCAGGATCCGAAATTCAGTTCCAGATTATCCAGGCTTTGAATTCAGTTTTCAAATTCGAGTTCGGAATTTACAGTCTGTTACATAAGAGCGTGGTCACGATTATTCAAGATCGGTAGAGTGGAATGATGTGATATTTCTTTTTAACACAGAGGGCAGAAGGCTACGCGCTTCTAGGCAGTTTTTTTTTGGGCTCGCACCCGAAAGGTTTCAAAATGACACAAGCTGTTGCGGCAAAATACATGAAAAAGACGAAACAGTTTTCGAGTAAGTGGGTGAATCGTTTTAAAGAGGTGATAAATGTTGACGACTTTCCAAATCGCGGCTCTGTCGGTGTATTGACAGAAAAAGACGATAAAGTGATTTGTGACCTGTTTTTGAAGAATCCGACATTACCTTTACGCGAAGGTGCTTAAAAATTGACCAAAAAGGTACAAATATATCATACGGAACAGTTCGCATACATTTGATCGAAAAAAATTGGAAATTTCGAAGTACGTTTCAAAAACCGATGTTGAGTGAAAAACTTGTCTTGAATGAGCAAAGGAGCAAAATGGTGTCGTGACCTAGGATTGGCCCTCTCAGTCGCCAAATCCAATTGAGAACGATTGGGCTCAAATGAATATGAAGCTTGGGACAAATCGCTTACACAATTTGAAACAGTTTGTTCGCCGAATTCACAAATTTGGAGGTCATTGTCAGAATGTCAGATGTAGATGTAGGTCAGATGTAGATCTTCGCTCCAAACAAGTACAATTATTTAGTATTGGAGAAAATAAATCTAGACTGGTGTCTTACTTTCAAGAACACAAAGGGCATTCTTCAGAAATCGAATGAAAAAAAGAAACTTGGGACTTGGGACTTGGGACTTGGGACTTGGGACTTGGGACTTGGGACTTGGGACTTGGGACTTGGGACTTGGGACTTGGGACTTGGGACTTGGGACTTGGGACTTGGGACTTGGGACTTGGGACTTGGGACTTGGGACTTGGGACTTGGGACTTGGGACTTGGGACTTGGGACTTGGGACTTGGGACTTGGGACTTGGGACTTGGGACTTGGGACTTGGGACTTGGGACTTGGGACTTGGGACTTGGGACTTGGGACTTGGGACTTGGGACTTGGGACTTGGGACTTGGGACTTGGGACTTGGGACTTGGGACTTGGGACTTGGGACTTGGGACTTGGGACTTGGGACTTGGGACTTGGGACTTGGGACTTGGGACTTGGGACTTGGGACTTGGGACTTGGGACTTGGGACTTGGGACTTGGGACTTGGGACTTGGGACTTGGGACTTGGGACTTGGGACTTGGGACTTGGGACTTGGGACTTGGGACTTGGGACTTGGGACTTGGGACTTGGGACTTGGGACTTGGGACTTGGGACTTGGGACTTGGGACTTGGGACTTGGGACTTGGGACTTGAACATGGATTTGAGCTGGACCAGAAGCCTCACAGCTTGTCTGATTTATTTTGCAGTTCAACAACGGTCCAACTAAAATACGAGGAGCTGTTGATGATTTACACACTAAATCGCTATTTACGGAAACGGGCCCTCGTCTGTAACCAAGGCAAAAGGTTAGTAAATATTTCATCTCATTTCAACATTACATCACATCCAGGCCGGACAGCACAAAGCCGACAAAGAAATTAGTTACCTCAAATAAATTGGATCATACGGTTTGTGTCTGTGTGTGTGTGTGTGTGTGTGTGCCCTGGTAAGTGCCCGTGTTCAACGGCATCAACGTAATATTATACTCGCACGTCAACACATTTTCAATTCATTCTGTCTCTTCCGCCGCCATCCTCCTTCCGTTAACAAGTCTGGCCTCACTGGCCCTTGCAGTCATTCCTTGGCACATCCGAAAAGAGAGACGACGACAACAGAGGAAAAACTTTTTGCGTTGCCATTTAATATTTATTAAATTATTATCCTCCCACCGTGTAACCAACCGCAGAGTAGCTTATAGTGAATAAGGTGCCACGTTACACAGCACTTTTGTCCTTTGAATGTAGGTGTGTGTGTGTGGATTTTATGTGAATGTACGAAAAAGAGGCAAACGAAATTTCCTACTCTTCGCGTCCGGAATACCCGGTAACTTTTTTTTTCGGATTACGTTCCGCATCACAACAACTCGTTTGAAAAAAAAAACTACTATGAAAAAATATTGAGTTGCACTGCTAAATTTTATCAAACACAATCGAATTTATTTCGTCTATTTTTATTTTTCGTACTTGCTGATCTAAAACAGAGTTCGCTCGTTCGTCGTTTGGCGCTGCGTTGCAGCTAGGAAATTTTAATAATCTGTAAATAAACGCAAGGATTTTTTTTTTTTGTTTCGGGATGTTTTTCCGCCTTCTCCCGACACCGCATACCAGGCCTCAAAGTCCCCATTTGATGTACACATTCTATACTGTATTATTTACGGAACTGGGCTAACTATTACGCTTCGTGCGGGTCGCTGATGCGAAAAAAATCTGCAAAGTTATGGAAAATTAAATCTAGCTGATGCTATCTTTCGGATTCTGGCCGTCATTGAGGCGTAATCGGAACGCTGCAACACGGAAAGTAATAACTCATTCTCATCACGTCTATTCAAAGCAAGTTGGAAAATAGTTTAGTAAAATATGTTTACACGTCTGGAAATAACACAGCCCCATAAATTTTAATTCCGAGTCCTACGCATTCGCAAGCTAGTTTTTTCTGATTTCAAACTTTCCGTGGACGTCTCGGAAGACCAAAGCTTGGCGGATGCCAAAAGTCGAAGTTGATTCAAGTAACCCGATCTTGTTCCTTCGTTTTACTAACTACCGCTATGTCCCGAAAGAAGGAAGAGCAAAGCACTTACTGCACTTGCCTCGGCGGTATCATGGAAGCAATGTTTGGAATAGCGTTACTAATACCCATTTTGTTTTAATTGTCAAATTTACTCGGATTACTTAAAGTTTTACCGCAGAAACTTTGACATTACTAGCGGGGAAATTGCAGCTTTCAACGTTTTTTATCATTCGAAACCCAAATACGATTATCAAAAGCTGACAAACAGAAAACTAATCAGAAAAATGTACACAAAAACTGTGGAATAGAAAAACTGAAAAGCCACCAGAGCTTAAAATTAGAATCAAAAACAGATAAACTAAAAAAATATTATATAACAATAGTTAGTGACCAGAAGAACTAAAAAATATACTAAGATCTGGAAAAAGGAAATGTATAACAAAAGTTTTAAAACTCCAAGATAAAAAAACTGACGAGAATATCTATAATATAAAACTAAAAACAAAAAAACTGACTAGAATAAAATTACAAAAAAAAAACAGTTAACAGATAGAAGAACAAGAAACTGAAAATAAAATAAAACAGGTTAAAACAACAAATAAACTGATGAAAAAACATGATAGAAAAGAACAGAGAATCAGGAAATATAACGACGAAAGCACAGAAAAGTAAACACCGAAAATAACAAGATATAAGTTTAAGAATAACAGAATAATTGACGAACAACATAAGAACAAAAGAACAAAAGAACAAATGAACAAAAGAACAAAAGAACAAAAGAACAAAAGAACAAAAGAACAAAAGAACAAAAGAACAAAAGAACAAAAGAACAAAAGAACAAAAGAACAAAAGAACAAAAGAACAAAAGAACAAAAGAACAAAAGAACAAAAGAACAAAAGAACGAAAGAACAAAAGAACAAAAGAACAAAAGAACAAAAGAACAAAAGAACAAAAGAACGAAAGAACAAAAGAACAAAAGAACAAAAGAACAAAAGAACAAAAGAACAAAAGAACAAAAGAACAAAAGAACAAAAGAACAAAAGAACAAAAGAACAAAAGAACAAAAGAACAAAAGAACAAAAGAACAAAAGAACAAAAGAACAAAAGAACAAAAGAACAAAAGAACAAAAGAACAAAAGAACAAAAGAACAAAAGAACAAAAGAACAAAAGAACAAAAGAACAAAAGAACAAAAGAACAAAAGAACAAAAGAACAAAAGAACAAAAGAACAAAAGAACAAAAGAACAAAAGAACAAAAGAACAAAAGAACAAAAGAACAAAAGAACAAAAGAACAAAAGAACAAAAGAACAAAAGAACAAAAGAACAAAAGAACAAAAGAACAAAAGAACAAAAGAACAAAAGAACAAAAGAACAAAAGAACAAAAGAACAAAAGAACAAAAGAACAAAAGAACAAAAGAACAAAAGAACAAAAGAACAAAAGAACAAAAGAACAAAAGAACAAAAGAACAAAAGAACAAAAGAACAAAAGAACAAAAGAACAAAAGAACAAAAGAACAAAAGAACAAAAGAACAAAAGAACAAAAGAACAAAAGAACAAAAGAACAAAAGAACAAAAGAACAAAAGAACAAAAGAACAAAAGAACAAAAGAACAAAAGAACAAAAGAACAAAAGAACAAAAGAACAAAAGAACAAAAGAACAAAAGAACAAAAGAACAAAAGAACAAAAGAACAAAAGAACAAAAGAACAAAAGAACAAAAGAACAAAAGAACAAAAGAACAAAAGAACAAAAGAACAAAAGAACAAAAGAACAAAAGAACAAAAGAACAAAAGAACAAAAGAACAAAAGAACAAAAGAACAAAAGAACAAAAGAACAAAAGAACAAAAGAACAAAAGAACAAAAGAACAAAAAAACAAAAGAACAAAAGAACAAAAGAACAAAAGAACAAAAGAACAAAAAAACAAAAGAACAAAAGAACAAAAGAACAAAAGAACAAAAGAACAAAATAACAAAAGAACAAAAGAACAAAAGAACAAAAGAACAAAAGAACAAAAGAACAAAAGAACAAAAGAACAAAAGAACAAAAGAACAAAAGAACAAAAGAACAAAAGAACAAAAAAACAAAAGAACAAAAGAACAAAAGAACAAAATAACAAAAGCAGGTCAAATAAAAAGTCCAGCAGACTACCGAAAAAGAAGTCCAGAAAATATAATTCCATATAACTCAGATTGACAGGATACAAGAAAAATGAAACAATATGACAAATTAATATTTATAAATACCATAATATGAAAAACCAAAAAAAAAGAAGAACAAAAGTCCTGAAAAGCAGATGTCTGGAGAATCAGAAAACCTGGTAATTGAAAGAATATGTAAACCGAAGCCTAAAAAGCTAGAAGATCAGAAGACCTGAAAATCAGAAGCCCGAAAAACGACAGAGCACAATACTAGAATACCAGAAGACGACAATTCTGGAAAATAACATAACCATCCAAATAGAAAACTTGAGAAAGAGAAGAGCAAAATTCTAGGACATAGGAAACCCGGGAAAACAAAACTTCAGAACACTGTAAAAACAAATATGCAAAGGACAGAAGAACGTAAAACAAAAAAGACCAGATGAACAGAAAAACCAGTAGTCAAGAAGAGCGGCAAATTTTCAGGAAAGTAAAAAAAAAGTAATAGAAGACAAACAACAGCGATATTCACGATCAAAAACTTATCATTATCATCCCAGAGGGTAAATTTTGAAACTTGAGAAACAGAAGAGTAGAACAATAAGGGATAAGAAACCCAGAAAACAGAAAAAATAATCAGAGTATCAAAACATCAGAAGAGAGTAAAACGTGAAAAAACGTAAAACATCAGATAAAAGTAAACGTAAAAAACAGATTAACAGAAAATCAGAAACCAAAAAGGACTAGCAGAATCGAAGAAAAGTAAAACAAAATATTTAAATGAAAAAAAGAAAAGTCATAGAAACCTGAGGTAAAAAAGACTACATGACCATGAACGAGAGGACCTGGAAATTGGAAAAACAAAAAACTGATGTCTCGAAGTCTAGAAGATCAATATTCTTGAAAACCAGAAAATCGGTGGAAACAAAACAAAAACTAGAATATTAAGAGAGCGAAGAAAAAGATTACCAGAAGCAACGAAAAAATTGAAATCAGTACACATCAAGTCACGAAAAACAGAGGTCAGAGGTCAGATCAGAATACTTATTATCATTTATGATCAAGAACTAGAGAACCTGGAAATCAGAAGAACAAAAAACTAATGTCCCGAAGTCCAGAACTTCAACAGTCTTGAAGATTGGAGAACGAAAAACTAGAATATCAGGAGAGCGAAAAAACAAGAGCAAGAAGAAAATAGAGGTTTTGTAGTCCAAAAGACTAAGAAAAAAATCAGACCAGAAGAGCAGAACTTGAGACAACAAAACCGGAGAAAGTAGAACAAAATTGCAGTGGATCAGGCAAAAGGCAAAAGGCAAAAGGCAAAAGGCAAAAGGCAAAAGGCAAAAGGCAAAAGGCAAAAGGCAAAAGGCAAAAGGCAAAAGGCAAAAGGCAAAAGGCAAAAGGCAAAAGGCAAAAGGCAAAAGGCAAAAGGCAAAAGGCAAAAGGCAAAAGGCAAAAGGCAAAAGGCAAAAGGCAAAAGGCAAAAGGCATATAGGCAAATAGGCAAATAGGCAAATAGGCAAATAGGCAAATAGGCAAATAGGCAAATAGGCAAATAGGCAAATAGGCAAATAGGCAAATAGGCAAATAGGCAAATAGGCAAATAGGCAAATAGGCAAATAGGCAAATAGGCAAATAGGCAAATAGGCAAATAGGCAAATAGGCAAATAGGCAAATAGGCAAATAGGCAAATAGGCAAATAGGCAAATAGGCAAATAGGCAAATAGGCAAATAGGCAAATAGGCAAATAGGCAAATAGGCAAATAGGCAAATAGGCAAATAGGCAAATAGGCAAATAGGCAAATAGGCAAATAGGCAAATAGGCAAATAGGCAAATAGGCAAATAGGCAAATAGGCAAATAGGCAAATAGGCAAATAGGCAAATAGGCAAATAGGCAAATAGGCAAATAGGCAAATAGGCAAATAGGCAAATAGGCAAATAGGCAAATAGGCAAATAGGCAAATAGGCAAATAGGCAAATAGGCAAATAGGCAAATAGGCAAATAGGCAAATAGGCAAATAGGCAAATAGGCAAATAGGCAAATAGGCAAATAGGCAAATAGGCAAATAGGCAAATAGGCAAATAGGCAAATAGGCAAATAGGCAGTATTTCGGTAGCAGTACCGAAATACTGCGATTTCCTAATTCCAAGTTATGCGAGGACCGAATAACCTAAAAGCACATGGCGAAAACGTTGGACTGCAAAAGCTCGAAGCTGGCGAGGCTCCAAATAATCACTCATATTCTCGGCCGACCAACAGCCATGTCCCTATGATAGAGTAAATTATCTAATCAATTATGGAATAAACATTGAAACTCTCCGTTTTTTTTTTTGTAATTGCAATTTTGTTCACCGAGAACTCCATTGAATTGAAACTTGGACGTTCCACGTTCAAGTCGAATGTTTTATTTCCGAAAACCGAACACTATGTAACCCGCCGCAAACATATCAGAATCAATTCCAGTGGGATTATTTTCATTATTCGTATGAAATAAATTACTAAGATTAAATCAGTGTTCACCATTAGCCAAATTACCATATTTCTCATTTCAATTTTAATCCGCACGGGATGTCCGCGCGGGTCCTATCCGGATATCAGCCGGGACGGTAAAACAGGTAGGTACAAGTTGCACATTGGAACCGGTCGGGCTGTCGGATGGAATAATTATTTTTTTCGTACTTAAGTTGCATTACTGATAAACATTTTTTTAGAAAATTTACAACACAGCTGTACTTTGGATTATTAACCGGGAATCCCTTTTTATTCTAGATTGATCCACTGTGCAAATGACCACACCACCGACGGAACTAGTTACAACAAATGAAACCACAGGAAGCAATGTGCCATAAAGAAAAATTTCAAATAAAATCAGTTTGATCCAAAGCGGCGCCAATCAGCGTCCGACTTTTTGATGGTTCTGCCAACAAACCTATTAAAGAACCCGACACTCATTCGGTAACAATTTTTTTCTGCTCAATTAAACGTAATAGAACAGAGTAAAAACCTCTTTAAAAATGGAACAAACCGCTCGGACAATCTTGCCTACGCCGCATGCACTTCGCCGGTTGTGTCGGCTTGGGCGCCACAAACAATAGCGCAATTTCTCATGCATGCTCACACCCGCGTCAGCCACCATATCGGACTGGGAAGTTATGCGCGTACGTGCATTCGCAGCCCACAGCCCACAGCCCCAAGCTTGGCGCGATGAAAGAAACGAAGAAAAACGCGATCACATCGTCTCGCGGTCTACGCGTCTCGCTAACTCTCTTAGCCGGTTAATGCGACTCCATCCAAACACACACGCGCCTATGCAAATGTGAAGCCCAATGCAATTACGGGGCACTCATTATCGGGTATTTTTATGCACTCGCCTCACTCACTCAGCATTGGCCCAGCCGCCCAGTCGTTCGGTGTGACACGAATTTGTGAACACGCAATCTACCGGTGGATCTGTTCGTCGCTATCTACGGAACACGACCGCCATCGGCAATGGTGCCAAAACGTGCGGACAAACGAAGCATGAAATGGTGCTTCATTACGGAATGGTGTCCAGCAAAAGAATGTACGTACCAACTTGCCGCTGAGAACGCAGCTCCATCAACCGGTTACGGTTACAGGTTTCCAGATCCAGATCCAGAGTGTTACGAACCGAACGGCGTGTTGTACAATGTTGGATCATGCTGCGAAAAAAGAGCGCAGTTTTCCAATCCGGAATGGATTTCGGTCATTCGGGGGCCGTTCATAATTTACGTACCCAAAAGAAAATCCGTTCGATTATTCCTCACGGTTTGGTCCATTGAACCTACCGACTTTGAAACAGACAAATTCAAAAAATGCTGCGCGAAATCGATCGCGGAAATGTTTCCAAATTTTTAAATAGCTTGGATCAATTCCATCGTCTGATCAAGCAAAGTACTTAAGTTTAACGTATGACAAAAAACGCCTGGAAGGAATCCGGGCAAAGTGTAATAAATGAATTAAACATTTATACCCTTTTAAAAACAAAAATTCCAAGTTCGGTTTAAAGAACGACTTATTAATTTATAAACAAATTCTCACACCGGCCAAGTTTTATGAGCAGTACCTATTTGGTCAAAATGTTGTTCCAAAAGAAAACGCTGAAGAAAACGCTTCAAAAAATTCAAAATAGAATTCTCAAAATGATTTTGATGCGTCCTCCCTGGCTTAGTACAAATAAGTTACACAGACTCATAAATATAGGGCCAAGTAGGTTTACAATCTGCCCTACAAAAAATCATAGAATTGCGGAAGCAAATGATGTTTTAAGGATAATAACGAAAAAGACATCACGATAATAACGAAAAAGACATCACAGTAACATCATCTCGTGACGAAAAAGGCTATTAGTTCCGTCATGTTTAACAGTTTGCGTTCAGCGTGCACCCAGAAGTGAAATGTCGAAAATAATTGAGCATGATGCCCACATATAGATGACGAAGGTAGATATCGCCTATAAATAATGTAGAATTATGCTCCTTTAGACCTATCGTCTTCCCTTTCAAGAGTTATGAAGTAATATTGAATGTGGGACGGGTATAGCGTGATGGGTAAGTCGATGCCCTTCACGCCGCCCGCCTGGGTTCGATTCCCAACCCCGCACGTAGGGTCAGAAAGTTTTTCTGGCCCGAAGAGGCGAATGACATTTATGTTAAAACCTCTATAATTGAAACAAAAAAAAAAAAAAAAAAAGTAATATTGAACTTTGCTCATGAATATTATGAATTGTGCTGAAACGCTTATCATCACGAAACTTGTGAGGGCGATCTTTGTCAGATCACTTCTGATATACAGAATATATCAAAAAATTTAAAATGAAATGAACGGTGTATGACAAGTTACTTTGGATGCGATTTTTTGTTTTTCATTGCGTTCATGACATTGAATTTAAATTAACTGCAAATTATCTTTTCTCTCAGGGAAAGCTTGAATGTAAAAGAAAATTGTCAGTTTTATAAATTGTCTATGAATTAAAAGTCTATATTACTAAGCGATATGCCCCTTGCTGTGAACTGTTTTGCGAATAGTTTAAATTTTAAGTCAAAATTTGAAATTTCGATATTTATTTTCTAAAAAGTAATTGAATTTCTTTCGACAAACGAACCATTCCAAAATTCGACAAATAGAAAATTTGTTTGGCACTGAATATACTAAATTGTTTGACACTTCGACTCCCATAAATGTGCTCTTAATCTCATCAGAACTATATAAGCATTTCAAATCGATTACAGAAATACGTGAAGTGAATTTGAACAAAATAAGAATTTCCTTAACCAAAAGAGAGGAGGCAAATGAAATAGGTTAACTACCGCGATTCGAAAATGTTTACCGAGTATATATTCCTGCAGATCTGGTAGAGATCGACGGGGTAATATACGACAGTGAAGTCACGCCAGAGGACATACTGAAATCAGGAGTAGGGAAATTTAAGAAGATAGGCCTTCCGCAGATACCCATTTTAGATTGCGAAAGACTTGTTATACAGGAAAACAACGAAAGTGAGGTTAGGTTGATGCCATCTAATGCACTACGGGTCACGTTTTCTGGAACAGCGTTACCCGAGTATGTATGTGTTAGCAACGTACTGATAAAAGTGAGATTATATTCCCCAAAAGTAATGATGTGCAATAGATGCCAATTACTCTGGGTCACACTGACAAATTCTGTACCAATAAAATACGATATAGCATATGTGGCGAAAAAGAAAACGAGGTGAACAAAGTAACAAAAGACTGGATCGCGCTAAAGTAGATAACCAGAAGAAGGTAAACCAGACCTTTCCACCGCTTCCGCGAACGAGGGACGTTCCCGGGTTCCGTAAAACTGATAGTGGTCAAGCTCCGGAACTAAAACCAAATAGGGTAAGGGCTCCCTATTTCATCTCATTTGTAAGGACGTCGCCTTCAAACCCCGATTTAGCCACTAAAATCACTGTAACTATTTCATATTACTGCTTCATTCGCTTTGCTCCACGTTGAAAATTGATTCACATTTCTTGAAAATTCAACTAATATTTATAAAACAGCTAAAAACACTAATGATGTTTCCACTACTCTGCTCCTAATTTCATCTCAATGGATTTTTATCCATCCTATCGTTGATCTTTTATTCATCCTATAAATTAGCAATGGCGACAGCAATCAAAAAAAAATATTCCACTCACCCGCATTAGCATGGCTGCCAGCTGGAAAAATATGGCTTGCAGACATTCTGGTGACCGACTGCCTTACCGCTGCCAGATATACAACTCAAACGATACAACCGTACCCACCAGTATTTTTCCATATTATTATTATTGGTAAAAAATTTATTCGTTGAATTATCTAATTAATGAGGCAATGACTTACGGAGATATAAAGAACTATCTTTTAACATCATTTTATTAGTGAAAACAGATAGAACAGATATAGACTTTCTATGAAAAGTAATACATATTTTCTATGAAAATACCTGGCATCTCTGTGCACAGCCGATGAAACACACACACACTTCACAGCGTTATGTTGGCGTATAGCGGAATGAAACCAGTGCTACTAGATTTGCCACAATGGTTATTTCATTAGTATTTAACACGTTCTTTCTGGTAATATTCGAAGCAGAAACAGTTTTATTGAAATATTAATATCATTAATATAATTAAACTAATGGCACGGATACCAAAAAACAGACTTTTTTATGAGATTTTGAAGAAGAAAAACAATTTTTGTTTTGTAACATTATACGATAACTTGGCAACTTTGCGAAACCAAATGAGATGAAAACAAAGCGCAATCAAGTGAACGAAGTGAAAAACTTTCATCTCATAGTTTTGAAGATTTTTATTGCTTGTCGGGTAAATTTTGAAGTTTTTAATCGTTAACTAAACAAGTGGCAAGTGAACATAACTAATTATGAAGTCATCCAGCATTCAATGGTAGTGTAATTGTGCGAAATAGTGATCATGTTTTGAGACGAATCGATTAGTAGATATTCAGAAACATGACGAACTGTAAATCTTGAGACGAAAGTGTGTACTAAATTGAAAAGTGAGTTTATTTTATATGAAAAAAACGATCACCGAAGAATTTAAAACCATTTCTTTCAATAGGAAAGTGTGACAATAGCTTTTCAAATCATTTTAAAACATTTCACAGTTTGCTTCCGGTAGGTTGTAAAATATTATTCATGTTCAAAGTTATGAGGTGAAGGGATGAGATGGGAATAGGAGCTCAGATGAAATAGGGAGCCGTTGCCCTAGTTGGTCGTTAGCAGGAATTCTCAAAATGTTTTGCGATGCCCTTAATCTCGACGTGTTCTGGCGCAACCTAGTAGACAAAATCAGCCCAGTACTAAAAATAGTATGGGAGAAAGTGAAGACATATTTGCCCCTCTTTGACCTTTTCTCAGAAAAACATGAATAATACAATCACAAAGAAAAATATTTCGTTTCTCCAGTGGAATAGCCGAAGTGTAATACCGAAACTTGATGGTCTGCGTGCAATGATAACCGAGTATGATATAGACATTTTTTGTATTTGTGAATCATGGTTAACTAAAGAAAACTATCTTTCCATTGCCTCTTTCAACATTATTCGCAAGGATCGATTAGTACCGTACGGTGGAGTGTTAATCGGCATACGAAACAACATTCAATTCGAGTGCCTCAAGCTACCTAGTGTAGGGTATCTAGAGTGCGTGGGTTGTAGGATCAAGATGAACAACTTTGATTGCTCAATAGTTTCAGTTTATATTCCTCCAAACAGGAGCTTTCGGGAAGTGATTTTAGAGAGATTTTAGAAAAAATACCAAAGCCATGCGTACACGGAAAGGCCGAAATTAGCATTTTGGCGAAAAAATTAGTTGATTTTCTGATTTTAGTTAGTTATTTTTTGAGACAACTAAAAAAATCTTACTTTTGCCAATTTAGATTTTTTAATTCTAATTTTCTTAATAATAATAAAATATTTCTTGAAATGGCTATTTTTTTAGTTGAATTCACCAATGAAACGTGCTGTCATTTCTTAGCTAAGGCACGCTTCATATCCATTCAACTAATTTTTTAGTTGAATTAGAGAAATAAAACGTTGTTTTCAACCAACATAAATGGTTGAATTGGTTTCTGCAATTAGCAGCTATATGGCGCTCGTTAACACCGTAATGACTACTAGCCACTAGATGGCACACTACTAACGAAAAAAATTTCAGTCGCGGTTATCTTTTCTATATTTGAAGGTATAAATACGATGTTGTATTGGAGAAAAAGACATAAGCGAGACATAAACTTCTTTTTGAAAATTTTACTTCTAAATCGCTGTTTTCTTCATTCGACTTCGCGAAATCGACTCTCTCACTGAAAACTTTGAGCACTCGGAAAACACAAACCGAATACAAGTAGTACACCGGACGGCGTAGCCCGGAATGAGAAGATACAAAAAAAAATCATTTGACGTGTACAATTAGAGTGCAACATTCAAAACTCACTTCACTGTTTCGCGTAGAAACATTATTACGCACAATCGCTTTAACTGCGCAGAAATTCTGAATAAATACACTTTCCACTAACAGTTTACGTCATTTTTACATATCGGTTTAGAAAATTATATAGGGATATATCGTAACACATGCGAAAAACATCTAAACAATTTGCGAGCAGTTTCAACAAGAATGTCCCTTTTAGCTTTTTAATGGATTGTTTTGCTTTGACACTGCTGTCCTTCAGTAATGACGGTGATAGATAAATAGAATCAAAGTTTCTGATTTTAATAACGAAATTAGTTGTCAATGAGAATTTCGTGTTGGATTGAAATATTGCTGGTTTGTGTCCAGAATATTCGCCAACTAAACACTTTCTCTAAAAATAAGAGTTTTTTTCAGCACAGTAAATTCTACATTTTAACTAATTTTATAGTTATTTTGGAAATTTTGTTGTTACGAATTAGGCGCAGAGCTAATTTCGGTCGTTCCGTGTAATTTTGGGAGATTTAAATTCCCATGGAATTGCGTGGGGATCATCAAAGGACGATGGCCGAGCTCATATTATCGGAGATCTAATAGATGAGTTCCATCTATCGGTGCTTAATGACGGCAGTGCTACCAGAGTGACCTGTCCTCCGGTGGCACCATCGTGTGTTGATCTCTCTATATGTTCAGCGTCACTTGCTGTAGACTGTACTTGGAAGGTGTTGAATGATCCATTTGGTAGTGATCATCTTCCAATATATATACGATTTTGCTCTTCAAGAAAGTATATAATCACGAGTTGTCAAAAAACGTAAACTGGAATCAGTTTTCACAAAAACTACAGGGAAGGGCTGAAGAAATTACGAACGTTAAAAATACGAAAGAAAAATACCAGACGTTCTCAAAAATCATTATAGAATGCTTAAGCGAATCACAAACTAAATCTACTCAAATCAAACCCCCCAGAAAACGTCCTCCCACGGTATGGTGGGACCATTCGTGCTCAGAAAAACTACTAATAAAGTCGGAAGCATACAAACGGTTTCGAGTCACTGGGCGCAGAGAGGATTTTCCTGAATACAAACGCCTTGAAGCGTCATTTAGTCGTCTCACGAAGTCAAAGAAACGCGGCTACTGGAAGAGCTTCGTAGAAAACTTAAACAAGGACACAGCCATGTCTACCTTATGGGCTACTGCCCGTCATTTACGTAACAGTAAATTCCCTACTTCCCCATTACATAAAAATTCTGAGGACTGGGTAGAACGATTTGCAGCAAAATTTTTCCCGACTATGTTCAGAACAACCCACATCTGAACTTTTCGGAAAGTGAAGAGCAGGTTCCCGAGTCAGCCTGTCCGTATACTATAGAGGAACTTGAATTTGCGCTCACGTCAACAAAGAACACATCAGCGGGGTTGGATAATCTGAGATTCATCGTACTGACAAAATTGCCTCTGCAATTTAAACAGATGTTATTAGAAATGTCCAATGCTTTTATCATTGAAAATTCTTGTCCGGAAGAATGGAGGCAAATTAAAGTTGTGTGCATTTTAAAGCCTGATAAGGACCCTTGCTCAGAAAACTCCTACCGACCCATATGTATGTTATCGTGTACCGATTAGAAATTTGGGCTGAGAGGGAAAAGATCATGGCCAAGAGACAGTATGGATTCAGGCAAGGGAGAGGTACGCGATACTGCCTTGCACTCATAGCCGTAGAAGCGGAACTTTCGCTAAATAAAAAAGAAGAAATGGTCACAGTGTTCATTGATATTGCTGGAGCATACGACTCAGTAATTATCGAAATACTGTGTGCAAAAATGCAAAGATTCGGTATTCCGTCATGCCTAGTAAATTTTCTACTAAATCTGCTATCAAAAAAAATAATGTATTTTGATGTGAACAACTCGGTAAAATCGATTCGTCACAGTTTTTTCGGGTTACCCCAAGGTTCAAGCCTTAGCCCTTTCCTGTTCAATCTGTACACCAGTGACGTGGAGAAATCAGTAGCAAGTGAATGTGTGTTGACTCAATATGCCGATGACTTTGTGATCGAGATATCCGGCCAGGATAGAGAACTAATGCGATCGAAACTACAATCCTCTTTGGATGGACTAGTACAATGGGGAGAAATAAACGGACTTAAATTTTCGGTTACAAAAACAGAACTAATAGTATTCTCCAGAAAAATGACAACCCCTAACATTGATCTGAAAATGTACGGCATGCAAATTAAAATGGTCTTTGAATATAAATATTTAGGTGTATGGTTTGATACCCGACTAACATGGAAGGTCCACATTAATTACGTTCATAGAAAATGCCAAAAAAGAATCAATTTCCTAAGAGCAATATCCGGTACGTGGTGGGGAGCGCACCCATCGCTTTTGCTCACACTCTATAAAACCACAATACTCTCCGTATTAGAATATGATTGTTTTGTCTTCGGCCATGCAGCTGATATACATGTTATGAAATTGTGTAGAATTCAGAATCGATGTATTCGCATTGCCTTGGGCTTGATGCAATCAACCCACACCAAATCATTGGAAGTGCTCGCGGGAATTCTACCTTTGAAACTTAGATTTTTTGAACTCAACTGCCGGTTCATCCTCAAATGTTTTTCATGCCAATACCCCGTAGTTGATGTAATGAATTCATTATTCGAGCTAAATCCTTCCTGTAGAATTCTCAGAACATACATACACTGTATTACGGTTGATCTAAACAGTATCGCTGTCGAAAACTATTTTTCGTATGGTATAACAGACCACTCGTTCTACCTTAAAATAGACACATCCATTCACGACCAGCTTAGGGGAATCCCTAAACACTGTTTAACACATACAGCAACAGCAATTGTACAACAGAAACTTACAAAGTATAATCAAATTAATATTTTTTACACGGATGGTTCAAAATCATTCGACACCTCGGGATTTGGAGTCTTCAACACTATCGCTAAATGTAGTTTTCATCTACAAAACCCATGTTCTGTTTTTACAGCGGAAGTAACTGCCATACTCCATTGCTGTGAAATGATAAAGAAACTTCCTCTATCTGATTACGTGATATGTACAGATAGTTTAAGCGCACTAGAGGCCCTTAAAAGTAATCGGAACATTAAGAATACAAGCTTGACGGTCCTCAGAGTCCGTAATATTTCATCTCACCTAATCCGACTGGGTTATTCAATACTTTTCCTATGGATCCCTGCACATTGTTCGATATACGGTAATGAGCAGGCTGATGCATTAGCGAAATCAGGTGTACCAAACTTATCCCTATTCAGTCGATCGGTCGAAATAACCGAGTACTTTCCAGATTTGAAAGAATGGCAAAGGTCTTGGAATGAGAGTGAGAAGGGCAGATGGTGTTACTCTATACATCCGAACGGCAATAATAAAGCCTGGTTTACCGATACTCATTTAACAAGGAACTGTATTAGAAATATATCTCGAATAATGTCGAATCATTATGGATCAAAAAGACATCTCTATCGTGTGAATATAATAGAAAGTAATATCTGTGAATGTGGCAGTGATTATGAAGACATTGACCATGTGGTGTGGAAATGCGAATTGTTAGCGGATGCTAGAACTGAACTGATAAAATCATTATCGAAAATAGGTCGACCTACACCAATACCCATAAGAGATATCCTGGGAAACTTTGATTTACCTTACATCAAGATCCTTAATGATTTTTTACTATCAATTGCAAAAAAAATTTAATGAATATAAATATTATCGTTATAGTAACCGAGACACAGGGTATTCGACACGAATGAATGGACACAACCTATGTCAGGAGGGACCAGAGCACCTCCCAGAATTCACATTAAACATATCAAAATTAATTCCCTGCTTCGTGATGGAGATCAAACTCGCCGATTTGGCCTAAGATTAGTAGCATAAGGGTTTCAGTTTGTATTAGATAATTTAGATATTTTGTAATAAAAAAAAAACTAAATTGTTTTGTTTTGAAGCATTTATTTATTTATTTATTTATTAAACAACCTAATATTGTATATTTCTGTCACCGTAACCGTAATTTTTCAAATCAAGAAATTGTAGTACATAATTCGGCAAACGTTGGTAAAATTCTGGAACTAACATTATGATTAATTATGTTAGTTCTGCGTGCACATTTCACACATATTTATAGGAAAAGGGATTTTTATAATAACAAAATGTACTCATCCGAGTTAGTATCAGATTCTAAACCGTATTTACAGCTTATTTTTTCGTGCAGTGTATATCGAGAAATATTCCATATATTTGGAGTTGTTTGGTTCAGTGTACTGATTGGAAAAACTGTCATATGTGCATTAAAAAATTTGTACATTATAACCACGCAAAGTTTGGGGGTGCGTAAATTAAATTTCGCATAAATTAAATAAAACATAGCGTTATTTGACATTTTTCGCAAACATCGACACAATTTGATTTGTTGTCCGAAACAATCACTTTGCGTACTTTTTTTCTTCCAAAATTGATCCAGACTGTCTTTTTAAAAGGACTAAATATTTTTAACCAATTTTTTCAAAATTTTATAGCGATTCACAAAACACTACCATTATTGATTTGGATAAATTGTTGCCCCAAGATAGGTGATTAAGTTCCCTACCAAACGATCCAAAATTGCAAGATTGTCAGATACGCAGTTTGGTTTCCGTAGAAATAAAGCGACGAATGATTGCCTTGCATTACTTTCGTCTGACATCCAAATTGCCTTCGCTCAAAAACAACAAATGGCATCTGTATTTTTGGACATAAAAAGAGCGTTTGATTCAATTCTTGTCAGATTTCTGAGAAAGAAAATGAAAGTGAGCATGTACAAACAGATTAAGTGGTATTACAAGCAAAATTCGAGTTGGTCGAATAAGAATGAGTGTAAATAGTTTATATGTTTCAGTAGAAAATCAAACCATGTCCATGGACTTTTTCAACAGTGCGGCTTCTAGGTTCGCCATTTGTCTAAAATTTGTATCCGTCAATAGTGTGTCCTTCAGTGTTGTATAAAATTTCCATGACATTTGAAGACGTAGAGAAGCTGAGATATCGCGCTAAATATGACAGTACATTTGTAGTGTCGGTTGGAAAATTAGCATCGAACAAAGAGCCGACATTAGGACTGTCACTTCGCACTTTTTTTTAACGGCTACTCGGCCATCCATGGAAGTTAACCATCAATGTCAACTTCCCTCTCTGAGCAGCCTAGATAGCCGTGTAGTGTCGGTAGCGGTTTCCCAACTGGCTAAGAATAACGGTACGGTCCATCTGTACCGGTGGTACAAGTCCACTAAACAGGGAAGCCGTGTGGCATCCGGCGGAATTATTTTCTACCAAGAATTGATCCACTGGTTTCCTGTTCCATGTCGTAAAAGGCCACAAAAATAGGAACTCCTAAGTCAAGGTGTATTTCCGTGCCGATGGCTGAATGGCTGCAGGAGGTTAAACAATGCAGTCGTGAACGGAATATCTTGGGGTTTTCCCTTACTGTGTTAAGCGAAGCTCTGGCACAGTGAACGACTTCTTTCTTCGCAACTCGTGGGATTTAAATGATTAAAACATTTAAAAAAATCCTTGCATGGTTCGCTATAGGCGATTATAAGCCAATATATTTGGTTTCTTGTAGTTGTTGTACGGTTGGTGCTGGAGGTGAAATGTTCGTTACTCTAATTGATAATAGTTAGAGTGGCACAGATCAATCTTCAGCATAAACGTACAGCAACTATGAATCTATCCAGACTTCTGCAAGAAGGTAAAGCTTCTATAGCTTTGGTACAAGAACCATATTTCCAAAAGGGAAACTTCTACGTTGGAAAATTGTTAAACCCAGTCTTTGTTGCCTTTAACAAGACCGGTATGACTAATCCACGTGAAATGCCTCGAGCATGCATACTTGCAAACAGTGCTCTCGATATTTCTCTCATATCGGAGCTCGGAACTCGGGATATTTGTGCTGTCACAGTTGGTATGACTATTGATGGCATAGACAGGAAATATGTCTATTGTTCGGCATATTTACCGCATAACCAACCTTCGCCAAGCGATGACTTCAAAAAACTTGTATCATACTGATGCAAGAGTGATTTACCGCTTGTAATCGGCAGTGGCATCAATGCTCACCATATCATTTGGGGCAGCACAGATATAAATTCGAGAGGCTCTGATATGATGGAATTTGTGAGCAGTACAAACCTGCACATAGTCAATGCAGGAAACCGTCCAACTTTTGCGAGATCTGGAAGAGAGGAGGTTTTGGACGTAACTCTCTGCTCTGATAGAATTGCGCATGAGTTGGTGAATTGGCTCGTCTCCGATGAGCTCGAACCTTCGTTGTCTGATCATAAGTACATATTCTTTGATCATTCAAACGTTAAATTTGATATTATCACATATCGTAATCCCAAATCTACAAACTGAGACCTCTATGAAGAGGGCTTGGCGACCAGATTTTACGGATACCAACCAACAATTGAAACCCCAATTGATTTGGAAAATGTTGTCGACGAGACAAACTCACTCATAGTTGCAGCATATGAAGAGGCTTGTCCACTTCGGATTGTGCGAGCTACTAGAGGAACTCCTTGGTGGAATGCTGAACTTGCTAGACTAAGGAAACTATGCAGAAGAGCTTGGAACCACCGACGCAGAGATGGGTCGGGGGCATTCGTGTCGGCTCGAAGGGCTTACAAAAATGCTCTTCGATCGTCTGAGCGAAGTGGTTGGAAAAGCCTCTGCACAAATGTCTCTAGTCTCAACGAGGCTAGCAGATTAAATAAGTTACTTTCGAAGTCTAAGGACTTTAATGTCAGTTTCTTAAGAACGTCAGATGGTGAACACTTGTCTGATGAAGGTGATGTACTTCACTATCTTTTTAACACTCACTTTCCAGGTTGTATGGATCCATCACCGACAGCTCTTTCCGAGACTTTTTCAGGTAGTTACGATTCTAGGGCCCTTGCTCGAAGTGTCGTGACGATTGAATCGGTCAAATGGGCAGTTGAGAGTTTTGCTCCGCACAAGTCTCCTGGAAAGGATGGAGTTTTCCCAGTGTTACTGCAGAAAGGGTATGAACATTTCAAACATGTTTTGAAGAAAATACTTACTTTTAGTCTTGCGACTGGATATATTCCAAGAGCCTGGCAGGAAATAATTGTCAAATTTATTCCCAAAGGCGGTCGCGACACTTATGAGGAAGCGAAGAGTTTCAGGCCTATCAGTCTTAGCTCATTTCTTCTTAAAACAGTGGAACGCATAGTCGATCACTATATCAGGAATGTTAGTCTGGGCGTGCAACCGCTACATGGAATGCAACATGCTTACCAGCGTGGAAAGTCCACTACAACCCTGTTACATGATGTTGTGTACAACATTGAAAAAACTTTCTCACAAAAGCAATCTTGCTTGGGAGTTTTCCTAGATATTGAAGGTGCCTTTGGCGTGTCTTTCAATTCAATTCTGGAAGCAGCCCGTGGTCATGGCATACCTTCAAGTATCACAAATTGGATACACGCAATGCTTAGCAATCGACTTCTTTGTTCATCGCTTCGGCAAGCAGAGATTAGAAAGCTGAGTGTCTGTGGGTGTCCTCAAGGTGGTGTACTATCCCCACTTTTATGGAACCTAGTCGCTGATGGTTTGTTAAGGAAACTTAATAACCTTGGATTTCCGACTTATGGTTTTGCCGACGATTATCATATATTGATGACCGGTATAAGCATTAACACTCTCTTCGATTTAATGCAGCAAGCCCTGCGATCTGTTGAACAATGGTGTTGTCAGGTTGGATTATCTGTAAATCCGGGCAAAACATCAATGGTGCTTTTCACTCATCGTAGGATAATCACAGGAGCTCGTCCGTTGCAGTTCTTTGGTCAGAAGTCACTGTGGTCCATCAAGTTAAATACGTCGGGGATATTCTTCTTGACTCTAAACTGTATTAGTCTGCTCACATTGACTTCAGGATTAGAAGAGCTTACATGGCTTTCGGCCAATGCAGACGAGCTTTCGGAAAATCATGGGGACTCAAACCCAGATATATTCATTGGATCTACACAACTATTGTTAGACTAATTTTAGCATATGGTTGTCTTGTATGGTGGCAGAAAGGAGAAGTCGCGACAGTTCAGTCAAAGCTAAATCATCTCCAAAGGATGGTCCTAATGGCGATGACAGGAGCATTCACGACAACTTCTACTGCTGCTGTGTATTTAACCACTACATGTGTTCCTAAAACAAGAAGCATTATCTTGTGCATACCGTCTTAAGGTTACAGGGCTTTGGAACAGTAACCCCTTAGATTATGCTACCAGCCACACTCGCTTGTGGTCTCAAATGGTTACGTGGGATGAGTATTTACTCGCTCCTAGTGACCTAACTCTCACGTGCAGTTTTCCTTTCAAAACACTCAATTTGAGCTATCCTCTTCGTGAGGAATGGTTGTCTGGTTGTCTGGAACGACAACTTGATGAACACATAAATTGTTATACGGACGGTTCTCTGTTGAATGGTCGTGCTGGTGTCTACTGTCGTGAAATGAGGCTGAAGCAGTCCCTTTCACTTGGTAGATACTGTACTGCGTTCCAAGCAGAAATCTACGCAATTCTGTGTGGATTACAATCGGCACTTCAGCAGAGGATCTGTGGTAAACGAATTTATTTTTGTTCCGACAGTGAGGCAGCCTTAAAAGCACTCAGTTCGAATGACTCACGGTCGAATCTAGTGATCGCATGTCGAACTCAAATTGAAGACATCAGCATTTCAAATGCTGTTTACTTCTTATGGGTACCCGGCCATTCTGGTATTACTGGAAATGAATGGGCTGATGAGTTGGCTAGAGCTGGTGCAACGAATGATTTCGTTGGTCCTGAACCAGCTTTACCAATTTCAACTAGTTGGATAAAGCACAAGATTCGTTCTTGGGCTGCATCCAAACATGCCAGCTACTGGCGCAGCTTGCAAACTTGCGCTCAGACAAAAGCATTTCTACCAGATTTAAAGCTGAAAATGTCAAAGTGTCTACTGCATTTCTCCAAGCATCATTGCAGTATTCTGGTCAGAGCTCTGACTGGACATTGCAAACTCAATTATCACATGGCTACTATTCAACGTGCTGAGTATTATTCGTGTGATTTGACGCAGTTACGTATCCGGGTTTTTGGTTCTCCATACATGGTTGAGTCTGTGTATGCGGAGCTAAAATTGAAGGATATTCTCTCGTCTCTCACCCAATGTGGTATGGATCTATAGTCAGAACGGTTCATCGTTCTTCCTGGAGTGAATGAATCCCTTCTGTATTCACATTAAATTGGGTTTAGCAGATTGTTTGGCATCCTTTAGGGGGTACCGAATTTACTTCTGCTCGTACATACTGCGAATCGTTCTGCATTCTTCTGGGAGTGCAGAATGGTGTCGCTTTTGTAAAATCTCTAAATCCTCTCGGGGGTTGGAGGTTTTATTAATAGCAGACTGTTCGGGACCTCGTAGAGGTTCAGAATTTACTTCTGCTTCTACTAAATGTGATCCTCAGCAGATTGTTCAGCATCCCTTAGGGGTGCAGAATTTACTTCTGCTTTTATGTGTTTTTGTGTCGTCAATTTTTCCCATCCTCCTAGTCCAACCCTTACCATTTCCTTTCAATCCTTCCCTCTTATATATCGGGAAAATGATGCTAAAAACAAATTGATGGCTAGGCACAAATCTCCAAATATCAAGGGGAACGTGCCATTTGAGCCAATTTGTTCTGATTCCTGATTCGCACTTTGACGCTCGGTTTCGGGCTCATATTCAAAGCACCATGTTTCGTCACCAGTCACAATCGAATAAAAAAAAGTTTGGGTCCTTTTTGGCCTTTTCAGTTATGTCTCTTGAATGTTGAATTCTGAAGTATTTTTCGTGTAGTTTCAATGTGTGCGGAACAAATCGAGCACAAACCTTTCTGGGATTCAAATTTTCTGTTAAAATAAGATAAATCAACGCTGGGAATATCGATAGTTCCGATTCCATGTATTTAAGCGATGATTGCGGCTCTTTTTTAAGGTATTCACGCACAAATTCCTTTCGTTCACAACATTCTTTGGCCGGCCGAACGTTCGTCGTCTTCCCAGTCATTCCCTCCCCTTTTGAAAACGTTTACTCCACTCATGAATACGGCTACGGGATAGACAATCATCGCAATAAACTTGTTTGATGAGTTTCGATCAATGTTTTAACAAGTTTAAAATAAATCTTAATGCTGCTCTTTTTTACACTTAGCGCGATATCTCAGCTTCTCTACGTCTCCAAATGTCATGGAAATTTTATACGACAACACTGGAGGAAACACAATTGACGGATACAAATTTCAGACGGATGGTGGCACTAGGAGCCGCGCTGATTAAAAACTCCTCGAACTTTTGCATGGTACCTTGTGGATATATCGATATAAAAAAATTAATTTAAGGTATACCTACATCATTTACGTATAAAATTTTTTTCCAAACAGTTAATTGGAAAAACAAAACAAACTATGCCGCAGGTTCACAAAATTGAAAGATTTTAATATGAAATATGTCTGACTGGATTCTTTATTATCTACAAAAAAAAAGTATGGAAGCATACCCGGAGTAATAAACAATTAACTGTTCAGAGCACACAGTGCTTTTACGTCGTTGCTCAAAACCAAAACATTTTTTTACCGAAAACGATTCAAAAACTATAAATTCAAATTATGCTTTAGAAGAGACTAGCTCCTTGGCTATTCAAAAGCCAAAATTTCAGGAAAAATGTTGGAGTCATACGTATAAAATGCGTTCATAATACCATTTTGTTTCATATCTGAACGGTTGAAGGAAACAATCGGATGAGTAAAACTTAGTTTGGGAAACCCGTTTAAGTTTTGGTGAATGCAAAAAACAATAAAAAAAACATTTAAATGCACAAACCGGATAAAAACATTTGTGTTTTGGAACAATCGGCTTTTGATAGCCAACGTTTTTTGTCCATTTCTGGCAAAAAATATGTTATTAAACGATTCTTGAATTCCTAAACCCGTACCCGAATTTGGCACATTTTTAGAAACGACGCCTAAGTTTATACTGCAAGGATAGGACCGTCATAACACCAATAATCCTGAATTTATACTCACTAATGTAATATGCGTTCAGTTTCACCCAAAAAAGAGCAAATAGTTCATGATTCGAGAATTTTTGATCATGGTGTATAATCATAACATGAAAATTCACCCTGTTTTCTGCAATCATGACTCATTTCGCTCATTTGCAGAATCGGAATTCTGCCCGTGTACTAACGTGCCGAACGAAAACGTTTTTTTTTCGGCTTATACTGACCGATTAATGCTGGACTACTAGGTAGGTATTACAGTTCAACATGAGCTGCTATGCATTGACAAGTCTAAGACGAATCGTAAAAGGAAAATGTTCTGATATATTTCAGGAGTATTTTCAGTCATTCAAGGATTTCAGTGAATCACGAGTATGAAGTGTGAAGATTATTGTACTTTGTACTTCCGGTAGATCTTAACGCCTATACTTCAGATAGTTTTTTGGATGAACAAGTACTAGCTCACAATTCATCTCAATGATTTCATCAATTTAATGTGTCGTCACGAGTATTGACCACAAAAAATAAATTCACCAATGGCATCGGTTACGTCGGTAGACATTAAGGCAGGCAAAGGCTAACGACCGAAGTCCTTTTTGCCGACATCCTAACACACTTCCAGGTTAAGCTTGCCGACCACTATTTGGGTCGTTGGTGCGGGTGACTTGTTCAAATGGATGAATCACCCCCACCACCGAGAGCAACTGACACTGTCTCGGTTAATAACTCGCTCAAAGATCTGACTCTGAAACTGACGTACGATTCGCAATTAACCACCACTGATAAAGCAATTGTATTTGCTATCTAATACCTGTTTTCTTTCACAACTATGATGGATTATATTACAATCTGTTTCGCGTGAATAGTATAAGCTTTGTTTTACCAAGAATTAAGTAATCTTCCAATTGTCGTTGTTCATGTAAACCATTTGGTTTAGGCTTGTTCAGTTGCCTCTAGACTGAAAAATATGGGTGGGTAATGTCATAGACATAATCGAATTGACATGAATACGAATAACATTGGCTCGCTGAAAAGGAATCTGTACCCTTATTAAGATCGATATAAACTCCGGTGAACGACAAATACAGGTTAAAATTAGGACTTAATTTGGAAAATAATTATAATAAAACCAATATCAAATGTGATAACATACAACGAAAGTATTGGAAATAATAGAAATAATTCTTCTTAAAAGCGCTATCCAAAACAAATAAACATTTGAACATGAATTTTACATTGAGAATTGATTAAGGTTGAGATTAAGATTGCTATATTTTTATCAGTTCTTCAACTTATATAGTCTATTCTCTCCTAGCCTAGCTAATTAGTGTTTACAATTGGGATCACTGAGAATCCGGGAGGAGGAGTTAGAACGCGCAATGTAAATCTGGCTTAACCAATGGGACTCGTTGTATCGTGTCGGCCATTGTATATTTCGTGGGTAAAAGAGTGAGTAAAGCTTCTTGGTGAGCGTGAGCGGGTGTGATACGGAGAGGAGAGCCGATAGCATGTTGGGTTATTCTCGTGAGTGTCGGTTTGAGTTAGTGTGTGTGTTCTTGAGTTACTGTTATTTTAGGTCGTGTTGACTTGTATCGATTGTTGGACATGAGGGACGTGAAGAAGAGGGAAGTGACACAGGCTGTTGTGCTGTTTGTTTTCTGTTACTTCGATGACATAACGATTTGAAACTTGATGCTTCCTTGTTTCTGTAGTCGAGTTTTATGACCACTGCGTTTTTTCGCTGGATCACCGAAACGTGCAAGTGTTGATATTTTAGTTGCCTTCATGTAGGTAATGTTTTTATTTCATGTAGGTTGCTAGTTTTTCGTGGGTTGGCGGTTTAATGCATAGGGCGCTGGTCTTACAAACCAGTTGTCGTATGTTCGAGCCCCGACCTGGAAGGATTCGTAGTGTCAGTAGAATCGTAGCACTAGCCATGCAATGGTTCTGTACACTCTGAAACGGCTGCGAAGTCTGTTGAAACAGAAGGTCAAATTCCACTACAGGAATGTAATACCAAGACCTAGGTTTTCGTGGAAGGGTGCTTTTACGGGTTTTTGTTAAGTGCGTGTGGTCTGGGGTGTGTGAAAGATTTAGTCTTAAATATTCATATTACATGGTCTGGAATATGTGAGGAGATTCAGTGTTAAAGGCTCATATTACAACATATTAGTCCATTTATGTGAATTCGTTTGCAACTTTTTCACAAACAGGCGATCCTAACGGCGAACAAAAATATTAGCATAAAGAATTTTGAATTTCATTTCGGATTTGGATTCAGTTCTGGCTTTCGGAAGGGACCAATTGTGGAATTCCCTACTATATTAAACATCGTTCGGAGTATGTTTCTCGAACACGAAGCAGCCAAATGCTGGCTTTATTTTCACTGCGAAGAGTACATAAAGCTAAAAAATAATCCTCGATTTGCAGATAAGTTATCTTCGTAGTTCTTTAGATAACATTTGGATCCCTTGAAAGAACTGATTTTGTATAACGTTTCCCATCGTTGTGCACTTTTCGTGGTATTTTTGCTCCAATGCAAACGACCAGCAGCAAGAAGACGCAATCGCTCTCGTTTGAAGCAAAACTCGCATTGAGAGCGTCCCGCAGCAATACCTCTCACCGTGAGATTGATTCCATGTTGAACTAAACTCTTGATACTGAAACTGATTATGTAATTATTATTATTATTATATCGTTTATTTATCCCCGGTTTTAACCTAATTCTGGTCGTTCACCGGGTTTGTAACAGTTTGGGGTAGGGTACTTGCTTTACTTTCTGCTGCGCGGGCTAGAATGAACGAAACATATCCAGTAGGTGATGTGAAGTAGAATGGTAAACAAGTTACCTGTGTTTATTTATTTATTCGTCAAACGAATGTAGACTACAGACAAAAAGGCTGGTGGGTAATGTCAGAGACATGACTGGATGTCGTGAATACGAAAACAACTGACATGTTCCTTAACACTTCCGAATATCAATTAGTTGATCAATTGTATGAATTATGCAAGCATTCCCCTTTTGCACATTTTTCGCAAAAAACAAAGAGAGCTTCACTTTTTGTTGAGAGGCTTGTTTCTACCTGATTTCGTTTGTAGCTTTTTCACTAATGGGCGGTCCTAACGGCTATAAAAATAGCCGCATACAGAATTTTAATGTCGATTATTTAATTTCGGATTTGCATAGTTTATTGATAGAAACTATCAATATGCTGTAGGGATTCGTTTCTAGCAATCATAAGGGTCAAATTGGGTTATTCTCTTCAACATTGAACTCTGGAACATTTTTCGCAAAAAACAAAGAAGGCTTCACTTGATCTCGATTACTGTGAATTTCACACAGCGAAAAGTGAACAAATCTAACCAAACTGTTCTAGATTTGCACTAAACTGGGGACTTACCTTCGATTTGCGAGCAACAAATCCTAATTGTTCTTTAGAAAACTTTTGAGCCATTAGAACGGCTGATTTTGTGTAATGCTCCCGTTGTTTTTTCACCAATGCTAATGACTGCCAGCTGTGACGTAATCGCTTTTGTCGAAAGCGAAACTAGCTGTGCAGACGACACAAAACACATCTGCTCGCAGTGGCGATAGAATCTAAACTGATTCAATTTTTGTTAAGAGGTTTCTTTTTACGTGATTTCGTTTGTAGCTTTTTCACTAATAGGCGGTCCTAACGGCTATAAAAATAGCCGCATGCAGAATTTTAATGTCATTTTTTCATTTCGAATTTGCATTTCATTGAAAGAAACTATCAGGGTGCTGTACGGGATTCATTCCCTGCCATTCAGAAGGACCAAATTGTGGAACTCACTACGATATTAAACACTGTTCGGAACATTTTTCTCGAACGATTTGTTGTACAGCAGCAGATATTTGGTTCTCTTTTTCAGAACGCGTTCTGATTGGCTGGTGTTGACATGGGTCAAATGAGATAGGTTTTTCAATAGTGTACTATTGAAATTCTTCAATGCTTTTTCTATACACGCTTAAGTTGAAAAATTTCGATTTTATTGGTAGTTAGATTATATAAATCCTTTCACAGATCACTGTGCTATGAGCTTGAAAAATACGAGAAAGGCAAACGCGCCTTATGAATTATCCTCTTTGTTACTCGTTGATACCAAACATTTCAGAAAAGTTTAATTTTGAATTATTTAAGATTGTGTCACACAACTGAAAATTTTATCATAAAAATGTGATCATATTCCTGATGGCATGTAGCAAAAATTATCTTGATTTGTTAGATACAACAAGAGATATTCACGATCAAAAACTTATCACTCTCTCAGAGGGTAAATTTTGAAAAGGCACCCCATAGTAAAGTAAGTCGTATTCACGACAAAAAAAGTTACAATGGTTTCTTATATGCTATACATTATTTCTACGATTTAATTTCAATTTTTCTTTTATTTGTTTCCTGGACATAGTAAGTTCGATTTTTTGGCAGTTTTCGTTATGAAAGCGCATCATTTGATTAATAGGATTATTCTTGGCATAATTTGTTTTAGTTTTTTTTCGAGAATATTTGACGACTTCTGAGATGGCGACTAGGAGCATAAAATTTTAGTTGTGAAAGCAATGATTCAGATTGTACTCGTTGAGAAATAACGTCGTTGTAGCTTGGCGACGTTCTTCGAGTGTTTGTAAGTTTATGAGCATACAACGCGCTTTATATGATGGAAGAGGAAATGTAGTCCAGTTTAGTCTACGAAGCGCATACAGCAGAAATTGTTTTCGAACAGATTCGATGCGTTCGACGTGTACGGAGGTACATGGGTTCCATACTATGCTGCAGTATTCCAAAATTGGCCTAAAGTATGTTGTATATAATAATTTTATTGTGTAAGGGTCCTGAAAATTATGACTAAAACGTTTAATGAAGCCTAACATACTGTTTGCTTTATTGACAATTGTATTAAAATGCTCCACGAGAGTAAGTTTTGAGTCTAAAATTACGCCTAGGTCTCTAATAATTTTACATTTTGTACAGGTTGGTTTCCCAAAATATATGTTAATAGTAGGAGACATGATTTTTCTACTAAACGTTACTGAACTACATTTTTTAACGTTTAGTTGGAGTAAGCTTCTATTGCACCAAATGTTGAATACGTTAATTTCATATTGGAATACTTCAGCATCTACAGCATTTTTTATTTCCATGAAGAGCTTCATGTCGTCTGCATATACAAGTACTTTTAGATGTTTGAGTAAGAAGGAAGTGTCGTTTACGTACAAGATAGAAAGAAGAGGGCCTAAATGGGAACCTTGGGGAACACCTGAAGTGACATTTATTGATTTGGAGTATGTGTTTTGATAGCGTACAATTTGTTTTCGTTTTGTGAGATATGATTCAAGCCATTCTAAAAGTTTTTGTTCAATGCCATATTTTTTTAATTTTGAATAGTAATAATGGTATGTCAATTCTGTCGAAAGCTTTGCTGAAGTCAGTATAGAGAGTTTCGACATAATTTCCATTGTCCATAGCTTCCAAAGTGAATGTAATGAATTCCAGGAGATTTGTTGACGTAGAACGACCTTTGAAAAAGCCATGTTGTTTTGGAGTTATGTAATTTTTTACTTGTTGAAATATTTTCCAATTGATAATTTTGGAATGTCCGAGATAATGGAAATTCCTCTATAATTACGTATGTCTGAGTTTTGTTGTTTCCGCTTCCGATGTTTCCGTCTGAGGTTTGCTTTGTCTGCTTGTTTTTCTTGCAGCCGTCGAGTGCGCTGTTTCTTGTCATACTCATTCCAGTCTCGTTTCCCGATTTTTTTACTTCCAATGAAGCGCCAGCCACTGTAGCATGCTTGAATTTCCTCCTCTGTTTCTAAAGTTGTACTGTCGAGTTCAGGAGTACAGTCCAATAGTTCTTCTTGTAAGCTTGGATGGGCGAATTTCTTTTCTGGCCTTGGGTTAGAAAATTCTGACGATAAAAATTTAACTTCGTCCATAATTTGGTAGACGATTTTGTTCGTGTCTATGTTGAGATTACTAGGGTCTTGTTCTTGTTTTGAATTCGTCAAATTTGTGAAGTAGAGCTGCAGTGCATCTTTCGATTGCCGACTGCGCATTAATTGCCAGTGTATTACTTGATTTACCCAAATCTTCAGCAAGAGATTCAGGCATACATATGGTTTCTGATAGCTTAGAAAATTCCAATGATATTTTTTTTCGGCTGCAGTATTAATGTTGTTTATTTTGGTCAGCTCCGATTGAATATCGGTCAATAATGACTCGATATGATTGAACGACTGATTCGATTGCTGCCATGTAAATCATAAAATACTTTCCTGGCGCAATCAAGTAAAATTGAAGTCTAATCTAACGAATCTAATGTTCTTAAACGTACAAGAGGTCTTGTGGTCCGTATCAAACTACCCATATTCCAAACTGTCATGCTAAAAGTATCACAAAGATTATACATTATATCATTTTAGTGGGATTCCAGCGGAATCCAAAATGATTTATAATCTTTAGAAAAAAAAATTAGAGTTTAAAAGATTGAAAAAGATGCGCCAAACTTTAAAACATAGAGATCATCATTTGGTGCTTGGATGTGAATTCATAATTTTTTGAATGGCCCCTCCCTGGTTGGTACCAGCAGGCCAGCTAGGACGGGAACTCGTTTGTCGCTACACACACACACACGCGCCCCAGTAAAGAAGCAGCAGCAGCAGCAGGACCGAACCGAGATTACGCTGTTTCGCTTGCATGCATAAAATGCTGCCCGAAGGATTGCGACCTGATATCATCCATTATTATTTCACCTTCGTGACGAAAACTTTACTGCACTTAAAGGATCCCCGTTGCAATTCATTACATGTGAGTGAGCGAGCGAGCAAGTGAGTGAGCTCTATTACACATCAAGTGTAATCAGGATCAGAGGAGGAGCGTTTTGCGATAATAGAAAGTTGATTCATCGTTCGTGCCGGTAATCTGTGGAGGTATCTCGACTAATGGAGCGAAGAAACTTTCGGAACGGTAGACGGGAAGTAATGGATTCAATTTGTTATAACAAAAAAATTGAAATCTGCGGCTGGTGTAGTTGTTGAATAATAAAGGAAAATTCGTTGAAATCACTTATTCCAAAACAGCAACCGAAAATGTTTGCCCTTTGTTTGTCTTCCACTGCTTTAGCATTCAACGCATTTCCCACAAATCATTTTAACTAAACTGTAGTCTGAACGAAACAGGGCTGGCGAAAAAAAAAGCTTACAATGCCATTATTGCATACATATTTCAACGGGAATGGCAACTGCACACACCACGAATCTGAGAGGTAATCATTACAGAGTGACGAAAACTGAAAGGCTTCCTGAATGTAGCCTGGAAAATTTATGAGCCCTCCATCCTCTACCATCCTCCAAAATGTACCGTTTCCAATGTTGAATGCCGAAAAAGGTGCGCTTCATGCGGGTTTGCCTTCTGTTGATGTGTGTGTGTGTGTGTGTGTGTGTGTGTGTGTGTGTGTGTGTGTGTGTGTGTGTGTGTGTGTGTGTGTGTGTGCGTGTGTCTGCCAGTGTACATATGACATTACGACAAAACGTTACCCCCATTAAGCTGAAGTGTGGTGACTGATTGCAGGGAAATTGACTCCACACTCTCTCTCTCTATCTCTCTCACTCGTTCTTTCCACGGCTTTCCACAATCGGAAAGAAAAAAAACTACCCGGCAAGCAGAAAGAAAGCAACCGAGCTTGGAACCATTGGAGACAACATGGGATTCGAATTAGGTTGATTGAAACCGGTTTGGGGTTTTGTCGTTCCTGTCATTCGGTTTTTCTTTTTGGTTTTGCTGGATACCTGCATGTTCGAACGCACATTCGTACGCGCACATACACACACAAATACACACTCACAGTACGGTTGAACGAAAAAAAAAAGATACTCAGAACTCAATGAAATTAGTTTAAGAGCTACTCGAATAAATTGAAAGAAATTTGTTCTGATCGGAAGCCTTGCATAAACAACTTCTCATTAGATTAGCAGTTCTAGGTTGTCTAATCGAATTGATGGTTTTTTTTTTCAAAGGTTGTTAATTTGTGTTCTCAGAATGGGAATTTGAATGAAATTGACTTTTTCATTACAGGAATTATCTTACCTAATTCAACATTGGTTTTTTTTTCCATAAATACGTTTATTTCTTAAGGCAGTTTACATAAGTTTTTCTTCGCCGTAGCATCACTTTTACATAATATTCTTATCCTAATTTAATTCTAACATAGTCACAACGTTTTGAATTTATTAAAACATATTCTCTTATAGCTTAAATATCATCTTAGGTAACTCGTCATTAATTATGAAATCTACTCGGAAATATTATTTGAACCAAACGATTAACTTCTATAAATTATAAAATAAGCTGTTATTTTCAGACATTTTGTTGATAATTTCATAAACTGTTTCGAGTTTGTTTGTATCATTACATAATTTTTATTCTAATTTAGCTATTGGTTGAACTCATGGACGCAGCTGGGATCAGAACTAAGTCTTAAAAGGGGCCTTTATTAAATTGAAACTCCAATTTTCTTTATGAAATGATAAATAAGATTCATGTATGAAAGGTCACGACAAGCAAGAATGTCTCGAACTGGGATATTGGATAGTCTACCTTGGGTACGCAAAGAATTTATTAGTTGAGATCTGACATCACGATACTCCACGCATGTCCAAACGACATGATCAATATCCCGATAACCTTCTCCGCAAGCACAATGATTAGTCTCGGAGAACCCAATTCGAAGGAGATGTGCATCTAACGTGTAGTGATTGGACATGAGTCTAGACATCACACGAATGAAATCTCTACTCACATCCAGTCCCCTGAACCATGCCTTTGTCGATATTTTCGGAATAATTGAGTGCATCCACCGACCCAGATCATCTCTATCCCAAGATGCTTGCCAGCTGGCAAGTGTTCTTTGGCGAGACGAGCTATAGAATTCGTTGAAAGCAATCGGTCGCTCATAAATTTCACCCTCAATTGCACCACGTTTGGCTAAAATATCGGCTCTTTCATTGCCAGGAATGGAGCAATGAGCCGGGACCCAGACCACAGACTAACAGACAGGACACTCAAATTAGATTCTTCAATCATTTTAACGGTCATTTCGAATATTCCTTTATTTGGGACAGTACTCACATGTGTCATGATGGCGCCACGTTACCCTATCAAAAACATCCTGTCTGTCATCTAGACTGTGTTTATTTTTTTCATTTACCAACAGAGTTGCCATTCATACAGAATTACCTGTAATGTATTGATTTGTATACGTCCATGCGAATTTCATGCAGGATACAGATTTAATACATATTGCTAAAACTATATACATAATTGTGCCTACTTCTCATCCTCCAACGCAATACAAAATCGAACCCGTTTTGTTACAATATTTACTTGCTTCTTGTCTGCCGCCACTTGATTTCGGGTGAAAATTACCAACACAATAAAAAATAATCTAGATGAGCAACGTTGAGAAAAAATAAATGGTTACCTTCCAACATCGCGAAAAAGTTAAATATATTATCAACGTAATCCAATAATTTATTGTGACGATTCATTTTCAAATATTTCGATGAAATCAGGCATCCCTGCAAGCAGCTGATCGGTGTTGACAAACGAGGGGAAACCAACTAGTAAAAAAACTTTTACATAACACAAGGGGTGTACAGATAGTAAATAGTTCGCGCAGTACAATATAGGTGGAACTAGTGCATCACGAAAAATTATTTTTATAAGAATTTACTCATACTGTCATGTCTGTTAGTCTGTGCCCAGACTATAGTGATTAGATAATTATTGTTCAATATGTCGTTCAGGCACTGTTTTATTTTGCCCAGGAAAAACGGTTCATTTTTGCCAGCAGCGTTTGAGCGAATGGCTTCAATTGCACTCAGACTATCTGTGAAGAGGAAATAATGGTTTGGAGATAATGTGACGATTACACTCAAACTATAATGAACTGCTGCTAGCTCTGCTATATAAACAGATGCAGGTTCTTGAAGCCTAAATGAGGCCGAAACATTATTGTTGAACATACCAAACCCTGTCGCTTCTTCAATTCGCGATCCGTCCGTATAAAACATTTTCTCAGAGTCAATATGCCTGAACTTACTTGAAAATATTTTTGGGATTTCCGTCGAGCGTAGATGATCCGGGATTCCACGCACTTCACGCTGCATGGATGTATCGAAAAATAAAGTTGAGTCAGGGGCACTTAGGATGCTGACACGGATAGGAATATATCTTGAAGGGTTGATTTCCTGTGACATATGGTTAAAATATACTGTCATAAATTTTGTTTGAGATCGAAGCTCGACTAGTCGTTCGAAATTATTAATTACCATGGGATTCAGCACCTCACATCTTATTAGCAGGCGTGATGAAAGCTCCCAAAATCGATCTTTTAATGGAAGAACTCCCGCCAGAACTTCAAGACTCATTGTATGTGTCGAATGCATGCAGCCTAAGGCAATTCGCAAACAACGGTACTGAATTCGCTCAAGTTTGATAAAATGAGAGTTTGCAGCGGAACGAAAACAAACGCATCCATATTCCATCACTGAAAGTATCGTTGTTTGATACAATTTTATTAGATCTTCCGGATGAGCACCCCACCAAGATCCTGTTATTGTTCGAAGAAAATTTACTCTTTGTTGGCATTTCGTTATCAGATACCTAATGTGTCCTCCCCACGTGCATTTGGAATCGAACCACACCCCGAGGTATTTAAAAGTTAAAACCTGTTGGATCATTCTTCCCATCATATGGAGCTGAAGCTGCGCGGGATCATGCTTTCTTGAAAAGACGACTAACTCTGTTTTCTCCGCAGAGAATTCGATACCAAGATGAACAGCCCAAACGAACAAGTTATCTAAGGTATCTTGCAATGGTTTATGCAGATCAATAGCTTTGGGCCCAGTAACTGAAACCACGCCATCATCTGCCAATTGTCTTAGTGTACATGGGGTTACTAGACAGCTGTCAATGTCATTCACGTAAAAATTATAGAGGAGCGGACTGAGGCATGAGCCTTGCGGGAGACCCATGTAGCTAATTCTGAATGTTGCCAAATCGCCATGTGAAAAATACATGCACTTCTCTGACAAAAGGTTGTGCAAATAATTATTTATAACCGCTGGAAGTCCATGTTGGTGGAGCTTGTCTGAAAGAACATCAATGGAAACTGAATCAAATGCTCCTTTAATGTCTAAAAATACAGATGCCATTTGTTGCTTTTGAGCGAAGGCAATTTGGATGTCAGACGAAAGTAATGCAAGGCAATCATTCGTCCCTTTATTTCTACGGAAGCCAAACTGAGTATCTGACAACAAACCGTTCGTCTCGACCCAAGTGTCGAGACGTCGTAGAATAATTTTTTCGAACAATTTTCTGATGCAGGACAACATCGCAATGGGTCTATATGAGTTGTGATTGGAAGCTGGTTTCCCCGGCTTTTGAATGGCGATAACTTTCACTTGTCTCCAGTCAGGTGGAACAATATTTTGCTCAAGAAACTTGTTGAACAATTCCAACAAACGTCTTTTTGCGAGGTCGGGCAGATTCTTCACCAAGTTGAATTTAATTCTGTCCAACCCAGGGGCGTTATTGTTACAAGACAAGAGTGCTATAGAAAATTCCATCATTGAAAATGGGTTATTAATAAAACCATTATTTGGAGGAGATTCCCGTATAATGCTCTGCGTAGGAACAGAATCTGGGCAAACTTTCCTAGCAAAGTCAAATATCCATCGGTTCGAGTATTCATCACACTCATTGCCCACGTTACGATTCCTCATTCGTCTGGCCGTGTTCCAAAGAGTGCTCATTGAGGTTTCTCTTGCCAAACCTTCGACAAAATGTCTAGAATAGCTACATTTCTTGGCCCGTAGTATGCTCTTGAACTTTGTTTCTAAAACCATAAGTTTTTCAAAATTCTGAGGAGTTCCTCCTCCCCGTTTTAGAAACGTCTTGCAAGCATTTTGTTTTGCGAGTTTAGCCTCTGAGCACTCTTTGTCCCACCAGGGGTTGGGAGGCCTTCTGTTAGTCGTTGGCCCAGGAAAGCGTTTAGTTTGGGATTGTTCTGCGGCCTCCAGAATCGAACAAACGAGGAAGTCATATTCTTCAAGTGGGGGGAGCTCTTCCATTGAATTCAAAATACTAGAGATTCTACTTTGGTATTTAATCCAGTCGATATTTTTTGTCAAATCATATGGAATACTAGCTGAATTAGCAATACATTTGTTACAGCTAATTGAGATGATGATTGGTAAATGATCGCTACCGTGTAAATCAGGCAATATTTTCCAGGTGCAATCTAGTCGAATTGATGTTGAGCAAAGAGATAGATCTAATGCACTTGGGCGTGCAGGAGGTCTTGGGATCCGTGTCATGCTACCCATATTTAATACCGTCATGCTAAAATTGTCACAAATGTTTTGTATTAAAGATGATCTGCTATCATTGTAAACGGAACCCCACATCATTCCGTGCGAATTTAAATCCCCCAGAATCAATCGTGGAGCAGGAAGGGCTTCAACCATTTCATTAAGCTGTCGCTGTCCAACTTGTGCTTTTGGAGGAATATAAACCGAAGCTATGCAAATATCTTTGCCTTTAATGTTTATTTGGCAAGCAACAACTTCTATACTAGAAGTTGAAGGGATGTTTAATCTATAAAAGGAACAGCATTTCTTAATTCCCAAAAGCACTCCACCATACGGAGAGTCTCTATCGAGACGTATAATGTTAAAATCATTAAAATTTAAAGCTATGTTTGAAGTAAGCCATGTTTCGCATAAAGCAAATACATCACATTTTTGACTATGCAATAAAATTTTAAATGAATCAAGTTTTGGCATGATGCTTCGACAATTCCACTGCAGGACAGTGATTGTATCATTTGCGGCGGGTGATAAATTATCCATCAAAAGATACAAAACCTGAGACAATTGGCCATTGAGCTGATAACTGCTTCAAAAAATTTCTAGCTATTGGAAGGAATGCCATTATGAGGGTCTTTAAGGGTTCAGATATATTGAATGCTGAGAAAATCCATTCAACAATTTCCGAAAACTTCAGTAATCCTGTTGGTGGCTGTGAAATGGAGCCCACAGGATTATTACCTTTTTCTGTGCTAGATCCTGGATTGGTTTGTGAATTTGACAAACCAGGAGGCACAGTCTTTGGTTTTGACTTTTTTTGTTTAACACGGGGATCTTTTTTTGAAGATGAAACTTTAGGTGTCTTTTTTGGTAATTTGGAAGAAGACTTCTTTCTCTTAACTGACCCTTGGGTAGTGATAAACGAATTACCTTCACTATTTTCGTCAGAGTCAGAGTCCTCTGTTTCCTCTAGATTTGAAAACCCGTTTTCGGTTTCCAAAGGGGGGACATCAATGACCGTTTTAAGCATTTCTGCATATGTGCGCTTAGACCGTGCTTTTAAAGAAAGCTTAATTTTGTCTTTGTGCACTTTAAATGCAGTGCATACTGAAATATCCTCATGAGGACTTTCCCCACAATAAATACATTTTTCAATTTCCTTGTTGCAATCATTATCTTTATGAGGTCCTTCACACTTAATACATTTTGGTTTATTGCTACAGTAAGTAGCTGTGTGTCCGAATTTTTTGCAGTTCGTACAATTCATTACATTTGGAACAAAAAGCCGAACAGGGAGGCGAATTTTATCGACATAGACATGGGACGGCAACGCAGATCCGGCAAATGTCACTCGAAACGAGTCTGATGGGCGATAAACTTTTTTTCCCTCTTCATAAACTACTGAGTACAGTTGTTTGCACTCCAGTATTTTCACACCCTCAAGCATAGAGTTCTTGAAACGACCAACACCATGCTTGAGTAAATCATCTACCGAAAGACTCGCTTCGGTAACAACACCGTCAATTTCGACATCTTTGGAGGGTATGTAAACTTTATACTCTTTATTGAAATGTTCCAAAGAGACAATATCATTCGCGTGTTTCAAATTATTTACCACAACACGAATTTTATCGTTATTTACTTTTATGATCTCTTTGATTTAAGAGAATCGTGATGTCAAACCTTTAGAAATTTGGTAAATGTTTAATGGCTTTGATATACGTCTAAAAAAGACTATCCAAGGCCCAGAAGAGCTCTCCTGATATTTTTTCGTTCGTGGGGGTATAGGATTCATGCTAGGATTTACGTCCATGGATTCATCCATCACATTAAAATTTTTAATCAAACTTTAAAGTAAAAAATGAAACCAATACTACACAGTACTCAATCAAAAGGAAAAGAAAAAACTTCTACCTTGAAATTGTTGTCTATCTCCGTTGCACTGCCGTGTAGATCCTCGTTGCTCTAGATGTTCTTGTTGGATGCTGATTGTTGGATGTGATGCTACTGCTACCTGACATCCAGCACCACTCGATTTCCGATTTACTTTTGTCTTCGCCAGCTGCAACCAGCGCAGGTCACCGGTGTATACCTGCGTGTTGTATGGCAGTGGAAAGACCGAGTTGTCTTGTCTCCTTCTTCCTTGTGCTCCGCACCGATATGCTTCTGCACCGAAGTGCCTTCGCACCGGTGTGCTTTTGCACTCTCCAGCTTCTGTGTGCCTTTGCACTCTTCTTCTTCAATGTGCCTTTGCACTCTCCTGCTCAGCACTTGTGGCTGTATATTGTGGCCTGGGTAGAGCTTGGGAAACGCCCTTTGTTGTTTCCTTCACCAGCTTGGCCCAGCACTAGGGCTCTCTTATGCAGCACGACTATACGTTTTAACGGCTGTTGCCAACAGGTCTCTACCTGTAGTTCAACCGTTGTCGTATTTAACGCGTGTAAACTAACCAGCGTTATTAAACTGTACGCTTCTATACACAACCTTCTCGGTTGAACGGCTATTACTGAATGTCATTCAACATTGGTATCAAATGAACATCCACTAGCTGATACGAAAAACGTTCTTTTGTTTGTATGTTAAGTGCACAACTTTCACCGTTTTCCAATAGATGTCTCTGATAGTAAGTCTGAATCGATTAAATAAACCACACATTTCACACAATAATTTCGGACATTTTTCAATTTTATCGATTGAAAATGTCAATTTGGACTGTGGATCAATAAACATCTGCAGCGTTCTTTAGAAATCAGTAAATTTAGAATTGAATCTGCAAATCTGGCATCACTGGTTTTCATACACGGGGCGTATTCGTATATGTGTGGTGAGCAGTGATGTCAACCATACGGATTTATCCGTAGATCTACGGTTTTCTGTCTTTTCTACGGATCTACGGATTTAGCATACTTTTACCAGAAATCTCCTGATCTAGCATTATATATCAAGAGATATAACAGATCGGCTGAAAAGTTCGTATCGTTTCTATGAGAGGGCGCCACTAGAATTAAATCCATACCATTTTCAGTTAGTACTAATCTTCAAAAGATACGTGTATAAATTTGTCAGCTGTCTGATTATTAGTTTGTTAGATATTGCATTTTGAGTGAAGCTACTTTTGTTATTGTGAAAAAAATGGAAAAAAAGGAATTTCGTGTGTTGATGAAACACTACTTTTTGATGAAAAAAAGTGCCGCCGATACCAAAAATGGCTTGATGAGTGTTATCCAGACTCTGCACCGGGCGAAGCAACAATTCGTAAGTGGTTTGCAAAATTTCGTACTGGTCATATGACCACCGAAGACGATGAACGCAGTGGACGTCCAAAAGAGGCTGTTACCGATGAAAACGTGAAAAAAATCCAAAAAATGATTTTCAATGACCGCAAAGTGAAGTTGATCGAGATAGCTGACACCCTAAAGATATCAAAGGAACGTGTTGGACATATTATTCACGAATATTTGGATATGAGAAAGCTTTGTGCAAAATGGGTGCCGCGTGAGCTCACAATCGATCAAAAACAACAACGAATTGATGATTCTGAGCAGTGTTTGGAGCTGTTATATCGAAATAAAACCGATTTTTTTCGTCGATATATAACAATGTACGAAACATGGCTCCATCACTTCACTCCGGAGTCCAATCGACAGTCAGCTGAGTGGACTGCACGCGATGAACCGAACCCAAAGCGTAGAAAGACTCAACAATCGGCCGGTATGGTTATGGAGTCTGTATTTTGGGATTCGCATGGTATAATTTTCATCGACTACCTTGAAAAGGGAAAAACCATCAGCAGTGACTATTTTATAGCGTTATTAGAGCGTTTGCAGGACGAAATTTAAAAAAAAAACGGCCTCATTTGAAGAAGAAAAAGTTTTGTTTCATCAAGCCAATGCACCGTGTCACAAGTCGATGAAAACCATGCTGAAATTGAACGAATTGGGCTTCGAATTGCTCCCTCATCCACCGTATTCTCCAGATTTGGCCCCCAGTGACTTTTTCCTGTTCTCAGACCTCAAGAGAATGCTCGCTGGTAAAAAATTTAGAAGCAATGAAGAGGTAATCGCTGAAACTGAGGCCTATTTTGAGGCAAAGAACAAATCGTACTACAAAAATGGTATCGAAAAGTTGGAAGATCGCTATAATCGCTGTATCGCCTCTGATGGCAATTATGTTGAATAATAAGAACGAATTTTGGCAAAAAAATGTGTGTTTCTATTAAACGATACGAACTTTTCAGCCGAACTGTTAAACGGAAAATAATTAAACATTGTTATATCGCCTGCATTTTTTTTTGGCTTGTTCAATAAAAATTGTAATCATGCATCTATTATTACTATTACCCCTTCGAACCCCTTCGTAATTCCATTTACTACAATATTCACTTCTCTCCTTTTCTCTCCTCTCTTTCCTGTATTGCTATTATTCACCGCTCTCCGAGGGCCACTCTCTTTGATGTTCAGCATGCCGAACACCCACCGAGTGTTTGTGACTTGGGGGTTTTCCTGCGGACTCTCACGGACCCTCATGGACAGCAGGATGCGGCCTTCAACATCACCGTCCAGTCACTCTTGACCCCCGCCGGGAGTAATTTAACTTTAAGCCCTTAGTATTAAGCAGTATATCTGTTGGATCTTTGTAATCCGTTGATATAAAACGATGAGGAGGTTTTATGCCCGCTGGAGAGAGAGAGATTGTAAATTTCAGCTCCAGCGGGCTTTTCCCTGCTCCCAAATAAAATGAAATAAAAAAATTAGCCATTGATCTGTTTTTATTGGAAGCCTAGCTTTGTGGATTAGAGCTTAAAGCTGTTAAGTTCATGAAAATGTACTAGTATAAGTACACTTGAAACCAAATCTACGGATTTGACTTCAACGAAAAGTGGCATCACTGGTGGTGAGGGAAATGGACTGTGGAAATAATTTTCCCACAGAAGTCTAATCAATTATAAAATTGGCAGAAAACGAAACTTGGCTTTGGAAAACATAACCGAGCACACAGTGCCCAAGTGCACAAATTGTCTACCATATTGAAGAAACCAAAACCGCGGTATGTCAGTTTTACAGTGTTTGGTTTTGATTGAACACGGTGTAATGGTTGAGAAAAATCATAGTCAATTTACTGGAAGTATGGCAGAAAAAAAAGCGGATAGGTAATGTCACAGCCATAACTGGAGGACGTGAATACGAATAAAATTTACATGCTCCTTGCACTCTCCCTAATATCGATTATCGTTGATTGATTGTGTGAATTTTGCAACTTTTACTGTTTAAAGTTTCAAAATTCTAATGTGGAACTCAGTTCTCAAACTTAGTTCCAGTTAAGACACTAAATTTAAAGCTTGCTTCAAATAGAATTGGAACAAAGACAATTGCCTGTATTTCAGTTATTTATTATTGTATTCAAGATCTTTTTTTATACAAATGTAGCGTTTTCTTCATACTTTTAAGAAAAAATACGGATAAAATTATTCGTCACGGTTTTGAAGGAATTCTCGAATTTTTCCTGTAACACGGCTCAGTAGGCGGCGCACACCTTCTTCGTCCATCGTTTTAGCTATCTTATTCCACCAGGTCGTCATCTGATTGATGTCTTTGACAACGTTTCCCTTTGCCTTGAGTCTCCTCTTCATGATTGCCCAGTATTTCTCAATAGGGCGGAACTGGGGGCAGTTGAGTGGTTTAAGGTTTTTCGGAACAAACTGGACCACTTTCTCTGCATACCATTCCTAAACAGCTTTGCTGTAATGACAGCTTGCCAAATCTGGCCAAAACATTACAGGATGGTCGTGGGATCGAATGAACGGCAAAATTCGTTTTTGGAGACACTCTTTTCGGTATAGTTCCGATGTCATTGTCTTATTTGTAACAAAAACTTTCGTTTTTTTTGCCGCAGCTGCAAATGCCCGGCCAAATCATAAATTTTCTTGCAAATTTGTCGGCAAAAACAAATTTAAAATTGGCTGGAACATCCCCCGAGCCGTTGCCAAGTAAAATTTTTGACCTGGGATTTGACCGAAGTCAGCCTTGCCACAGGTTTCATCGTCCATCAGAAGACACCCGTTGAACTTGGTCAGCACCTGGTCATATAGTTTCCGAGCACGAATTTTGACCACACTATTCTGTTTCATGGTCCGATTTGGCTGTTTGCTAGCTCGATAAGACTTGATTCCTTCTGGAGTCGAGTTCTTCTCACGGTACTATGGGCAGCACCGAATTTTCTGACCAAATCACGGTCCGACAGATTAGGATTCTTCTTAATCGTCTTCAAAATCTTACCACGCAATTTCCGGTCGTCAGTTCGACTCCGACGATTGGCTTGAGGCTTCCGAATCGTCGTCAATGTTTTCTTATACCGTTTGATAACGCGCCATACCGTATTTCTGGGCAATTCCAGCTGTTTAGCTAGCCTAGATGCAGACCACAATGGATTTTCCAAATAACTGTGCACAATTTTTTTTCCTTCTTTCGGCTTCCATGTTGATTGTTTACAAAGTACAGTCGATTTTCGGAATGTCAAAAATCATACGTGAAGCTGACAAAATTCCCGACACGTGGGCGCCAAGAGCTTCCAAATCCGTCCACCAGGAGCGCCACAATATGAGCAAAAGTTTGTTCCAATTCTAAATGAAGCAAGCTTTAGTTACAAAATCTAGTGAAGAAACCAGTTCTAATAATCTAGCCAAGCAATCTCGAATTAGGACTTAGTTTCAGAGTCTTAGTTCTCAATTCTAAACATCTACTTCGTTTCCAAAAGTTTAGGTACACTGATTTTTTTTAGCTATTTGTGGATAAACCGTTTTTGAAAAAAAAATCAAGTTCCCTTAAATTCCACTCTGAAAAACTTCATAGTGGAATTTAGAGGGACCTTCAGTTTCATTCCACTAACCGCTCAAACCCCAAACATATATTTGTGGATATCTCACACATGCAATTGAAAATTTAAACGTAAATTGTTGGTCATATTTCAGATGCCATGGAGAAAGCATTAAGTCGTTGTGTTTAGTACTGCTCGAGATATTTAGTATTAAGTTCCACCCATTGTTCCACCGGGCGAATTTTTTTTTTAAGTGAGACGTATTTTCGTCAAAATAAAAAAAATTCAATGAGTTTATCTGGAAAGTCATGCAACAGAATTGACGTCATGCATCAAAATCAGACGTGAGGATTAGGGAAGGCAAGGCCCATTTTTACTTCCCCTAAAATTTCGATGTTGAGGCCTCCCCAACATTTCCGTGCCGCATAATATTCTGTTTTTTTTGTAGTTTTTTGATAAAACTACAGTCACCAAGCATATTGGGCAGCAGATTAAACACTAATTCCCAACGTAGCTTGAATATCAAACACAGAAGTAATAGTAGCATTGGATTACACTACATCAATTCAAATGAGCCATTCGAACGCTTTGACTGCTACGTGTTTGAGATATGCAATATTATGCGCTCCTGTTACTTTTATCAATCAAACTCATGCTAAATTGCATTTTATTGGGTTTAATCCAAATAGTACAAGAGTGTAAATCAACCAGCTTGAGTTAAAACTGTCCTCTGTCACTATTCGGAGAGAATTTTTTTTCATTAGCTTTGCATTTCGTATTGCTATTGTGAAGTGAAAATTGAAAAAATTAAAAATATCAATGTCATTACGATTCAAACTGATTATTTTCAAAAAAGCTATATTCAATTTAAACAATCTGTTGCGAAATTGAACAAGGTGAGCATCAAATGAGAACATGTGTTCATACCACGTAAACCGTGCCGTAACGAAACCGGTAGTTTTCCCAACTCTGGTGATAAGACTTGCTAGAGGAGCATTCCTGAAGCTTACAAATTTACAATTCTCATCAATTCGAGCATCCTCGTGCATATAAATTGACCATCATAATTCACTAGACCACTCACCGCTTTAAAAATAATATCAATACTGATCGAATCATCCAGTGATTGATCTTAGAGGAATCAGGAATAATTGTTGCTTAAAATTACTACCGATTTTGTGTGATCGATGTGATTCAAAAATTCGCAAAATTCTTGCGATGTTAGATCTGATGCAATAAATGGAGCGTCATATTTCTCTTAAATTTATATTCAAGAACATATAAAATTGTACGTTTTGAACAATACATGTTTTCAAATCGACTGGAATAAAAAACAAAAAATCGATAACAACTGCGCGACTTGAACCGAGAAACATTAGATCACACAGCAAGTCAGTTAATCGACTGAACCACAGAAGCACATTTCTGCCTGGCTGGTGAATGGTGCATATAATTTCATACAGTGCAAATTATACTCGGACTCTGTTAAAAAGTCTCTACGAGCAGAAATTTGGGTCATTTAAAAAGTTAAGTAGTTATGAACTGCATCGTTTATAATTTATAATTTTTCACTGTGTATCAGTCATGTTATTTTCGGATGCGACATTGCTTATTAAAGAACAGGCATCATTTAAGCGAGGTTGTCTGTCAAAATATCAACACAATTTTCCCGAGTTAAGCAAAAAAAATATTAAAAATTTAAAAAATTACTAGATTAATGGAAGCTAATATCAGTTCTATGGAATAGAAAAAAGACGAGTGAATAATGTCAGAGACATAATCGGATTGCAGTGAATACGAACAACATTGGCTCGTTGACCTGAAATTGTGCCCGATATCAACTTCGGCGAACGACAAACACAGGTTGAAATTGGTGCCAAACAATATCAATATTAGTACAGGAAATATTAGCAATAGCTCTTTATAATAATGTACGCGCTATCCAAATGATAAACGCTTAAACTAGAATTGTTCTATAAATCAGTAGAAATATTCTACGAAAACTATTATTCCTTAAATCTAAAACAAAGAACCGTAGCATCTACCATTAATATATTTTCGTTAATGTTTCAATTATTGCATTTTTAATGTTATCGCAATCGGTCGTATCTTGCACACACTTCTGCAAGTTTTTTTTACTATTAGTACTAATCGTGAATATCTATTGTTGTATTTAAGGCAGCAACATAATTTCTTCTTCATACTATCGAAAATATGTTTAGCAATTTCTGATAAAATTTTCAGTAGTTTGCGAAAACCACAAATAATTTAAAGTTTTCTGAAAAATTGGTATAAAAGAGCATCAAGGTGAAATTCGATGAAAAAATAGGACGCGCGAAATTTCAAACACATGAATTGAACGAATCATCGCACAAAGCGTATCGCGCAAAACCGACACAGGAATACGGAATTTTTTCAGCGATTGAGTGCTGTTGGCTTACGACACGTTTTGTTCGCTAGTAAAAAAGACACTATGGATGGTTATAAATCATGGGTATTCCTAGTTGAATAATTAGAGAGAGACATATTTGTGCATGTTGTTTAAGACGGTCAATTTAGTCATTCAATTATTAACCAAAATGCTCCTATAATTGATTTTCTCGCCTACAACAAAATTGTCCATGGCTTGTTATAGAATAAAACTTACGGTGTACCGCTCATTCTGCTCATGAATCATGATTTGACGAATCCGATCAGTATTCTTATGAATTTCGAGTTTTCAAATTCAAACAGAAAAAACCGAGCAGTTTCTAAAAAATTCGGCATGAACTATTGCATCCTTTTGTTTTCAACTTATGGTTTATACATTGCTATATGTGTTCTGACACTTCTTGACAGGTATTCCAGAAAATAAAAAAAAATACGAATATTTTGCGTTGTAAATTAAAAATTTTTATATTTTCAATTAATTTTTTACATATCATAGGTCGGTCATCGAAATCATTTTACTTACAGTACCATGAAAAATGCAACTATTCCAAATTTTTAGTAAGATTGGACATAAATGTGTTTCTAATATGTTTGTTTTACTACTTTATAATAAATATGCATAGAATTCGCTCAAACTAACGAAAAAAGTGTGGAAAAGCATGTCAGATTTATTTGTATCCACATCATCCAGTTATGTCTCTGACATTACCCGCCTGTATTTTTTTCAAGCAATCCTTATTTGGGCTGCGAGGAATACATTCGAACACTTCGTTGAGAAAGCTTCCTACGCTTTTCATGGAAATTCAACGAATTTCAATACCATCGATTTCGTTGACTTCTAGCGATTGGAAAGCACTGGATGATTTAGAAATTATTTTGCAACGATGCTTACAGGGTCCGGCACTCGAAGTGTAACCAACTTCAGACCTTCGAGCCTGGCGTCAAGGTAAAGGCGACATATTATCGTGAAAGTATTCTGGAGGTTGCTTTGAAGCCGTGCGCAGACAAACATTTCGGTGGCAGACCATGGACGTTTCAGCAGGACTCGGCTCCGTCTCACAAAGCTCGAGTGAACCAAGAATGGCTGAAAAACAACGTTCCGAACTTCATCACGTCCACACAATGGCTCTCGAATTCACCAGATGCAAATTCAATGGATTATTCTCTTTGGGCCATTTTGGAGAGCAAAGTCCGAACTAAAAGATACACCAGTCTCGAGGCGCTGAAAAAAGTTATTGTCCGCGAGTGGGCCAAATTACACCTGCAAGTCACATTCGGGCAGCTTGCGATTCGTTTTTTGACCGTCTCAAGGCCATAGTCAAGGCAAAAGGTGGTCATATCGAGCAAAAGTGAATTGATTCTGAATTTTGTATTATTTTTACACATTTTGTATTTCGAATTAAGTAAAAGTAATTTTGCAATTTATGGCCTTTTTAATTGGTTACACTTCGAGTGCCGGACCCGGTATTCAATTTACAAACGGAACAAGTAAAAAGACTGTTCCAGAAAGTATGGACGCAACCAAAAACCGCTGCCCTTTCGCAATGGTTCAGAATCTGTCAATTTTAATGGCTGCGTCTTGTTGTTTACACTCTTCTCTAGATACTTGTGTAGTTGTTTATTCGTCTTCATTAGTTTGTTTCGAAATGCGTGGACTTTCAGCAGAACATTGTTTACAAATGGTGCACAGAACGCGGAAAGATAGCAAAAATGGAAGGAGTAAGTGAAAAAGCCGTGCGAAATGGAATCAGGAAGTTCGGTGAGGATAACACCTTTGAGGATAAACCGAAAACGGGTCGAAAAAAAGGTCCTGCTAACCCTCAGTTGGATAAACGTATACTGAAGGCATTCGAGCACAAGAAGGAGGTTTCAGTTCGAGATGTGGCCAAAAAAAACACTGGTGGGTAATGTCAGAGACACAACCGGATGACATGAATACTAATGAAATGAATGATTCAGTTTCTTTGATATTGAAGAATATAAATTTTGGACTTTCCTGAACCAAATTTAGAAGTTGACTGCTAGAACTGGATTTTGAATATGAATTCTCAAATTTGATGCTAGGTTCAGGAACGGAGCTCCGAAGCTGAATTGTAGAACTAAATTCTGGATTGCTGAACTGATCACTGTGTTGTGGAACTACATTCAAGACCAGGATTTTGGCTTGGCACAGAATCTGAATCCTAGTAATGTACTCTGGACCGATACTCTACAGTTGAGTGTTAGCTACAGAATTCCGGTCTGAAGGTTCTGAATCCAGTTTCAGGACTCTGATACTGTATTCTGAATTCCGGACATAAATTTCGAAACTGAATTCTGGCCTGATACGCATCTTCAGCTCCAGAATTCAGTTTCAAAATTCAGATCTATGTCCACAATTCATTTCTGAAATTTAGTTCGAGAGCCCAGGCCTGAAATCGAGACCATGATCTCAGTTCCAGAATACAGGCGCAGAATCAAGTTCTAAACCTCGGTTTCAGCTACACATTCAGAATTCACTTTTTCACTTATGAAATAGTTAGGAAAAATGCAATTAAAATTAGAATTATTTGTGGTTACCTCATGCTAAAATTTTCTAATTTGAATCTATCAGACTGTAAACTTTCACTAAACTAATTATGTTCGATTTGTATATTTCAACAGATACGTTATTCTAAAAGTTCTTTAGATGACAAATTAGAACCCTTTGAAGGTCTGAATTTGTGGATGTTCCCAATTTTTGTTCTCTTTTCGTTGTATGTTTCTCCAATGCAAACGACCAGTAGCTGGATGACACAATCGCTCTTGTTTGAAGTGAAACTTACACTGCAAACGATGTACAAAAAAACCGCCACGCAGCTGAACTGAACACTTGATTCTGTATCTGGAACTAAATTCTGAAATTTTATTCAGAAACTGAATTCTCGATACTGGTACTGGGAACTGAGCTGTGGACCTCAACAAACCGAAATGATGCACTTGCTTCACTTACTGTTCAGTCAACTGCGCAGACAAGAACGAAATATACCAAGTGTTAACCGTTTCTTACCTATCCAGTAGGAAACGTAGAAATGAAATGTTGTTTACTACATCAAAACCTTTCGGCTTCGGGTACGAGAAAGGCAAACACGCGTCATAAGTTTTCTTCTTTGATACCAAACATTTCAGAAAATTTTAGTTTTGAATTATTTTTGATTATGTCATAAAACTGAAAATGTTACCATAAATTGATGATCATATTTAAGATGGTATGTAGCAAAAATGATGTTGATGCAACGAGAGATATTCATGATCAAAAACTTATCCCTCTCTCAGAGAGTAAATTTTGAAAAGGCGCCCCATAGTAAAGTAAGTCGTATTCACGACAAAAGTGGGCACTTCGAAGTCAAACGTTCTTCGTGCTAAAGAACGTTTGAATCTTCGAACCTATAAGAAACAGAAACAACCAAAACGTAGTCCGAAACAAGAAGCATCGATCAGGCCGAGGGTTCGAAAGCTGTACAATACGATTCTTGCTGGAAATTTGAACTGCATAATCATGGACGACGAAACCTACGTGAAACTCGATTACAAGTCCTTGCCGGGACCACAATATTATACAGTGCGAGAAGGGCAAGTGTTGAACCAGTCCGATACATCGATTGAAAAATCGAAAATTTTGTTAAGTAAGCTATAGTCTAGCAAGCAATGTGCAGCTGCGGTAAGATTTCGAAACCCTTCATCACCACTGCTTCAATGAACAGCGAAATATACATCAAGGAATGTTTACAAAAACGACTTCTACCCATGATTCGAAGCCACAAGGATCCTGTTGTCTTCTGGCCAGATCTTGCTTCCTGCCACTACTCGAAATCAATGGTAGAATGGTATACTACCAAAATTGTCACTATCGTCCCAAAGGACATGAATCCACCAAATTTCCCACAACTTCGACCAATTGAGGAATTTTGGGCATTAACGAAGGCACATCTTAGGAAACATGTCTCTCGGCAGCCGAAACCATTCAACAGTTCGAAAAAGATTGGAAAAAAGTTTCAAAACTTGTCACCAAAAAGTCTATACGGAATTCAATGAGGAACGTTCGCAAGAAGGTGCGCCAGCTAGTCTACAATGGCTAAGTAGCAAATGTTGAGAATAATATTCTGTTGTTGTAGTCTAATATTATCAGTATATCGAATAAAATTTGAATATCTAACACTTGTGAATTATTTACAGCAAAACAAAGTGCGTCCATACTTTCTGGGACAGTCTTTATAAGTTTTTCGATGAATGAGATCAGTTTTCTTATCAACTACAGAAACTCCGCTTCGTTTTGAATGTGTGTGGGTAATGTCGGTAGCGAAAAACAAGAAGCATGTTAATTCCATGCAAGTTTTGGATTCAAAATGGCTTCGTTGGTTTCAGCGCTCCAAGCTTCAAGTATATCGAAATTAAAATGTTGACTTGCTTTGTAATCATATCGATATAATTTAACAATTACAAGTTAGTTTGCAATATTATTTTAACTACACGTTGAGTATCTTAGGAACCGGAAGTTGGATTCGGATAAAATTCGCGAGTTTTCTATATTACCATAAAACCTATCTTTTGAAGCCAGGATTATGAAAATCGGCTTAGCCATTTCGAAGAAATTGGAGTGAGCGCGGTTTGGGAATACTGGATCACTATTTCCGATGCTTCCAGAACCGGAAGCGGTCGATCTTAGTTAGATTATTGGGACATTTGCCAACAAGAACTACAAACTAGAGTCAATTATGAAAAACACCATCAAAATGAAAAAGATTTCAACGAATCACATTGTTATTTCAGAATTTGTGATTATTTGTGGTTTGAAGAATCAATTGAATCTAAGTTTATAGAAATACATCTCTGAGGAAACTATGCAGAAACAAAAACAGCATAGATCGGCGAATACAAACAATTAGGCCACATCCGTTGAATATCTGCAAAAGTGGCAACCCTGATTGTATCTTAGCCTACTTAGTGAACTAGATTACAGTGATCTGTTTATCGATTAAAGAAGGATAACTGAAAGTGTCAAAGAATGAACGAAAGATATATTTCTTGCAGAAGTTAATACAGGCTGTTCACAGAAATGGTACAATCATTTTCATGTTTCCACTTTACAACTTCCGGTCTCGTATTCTATTGAACTTCAATGACCCTCCCACCCATTCGAAAAGAGCAGCCACTCATTTCCTGGAGAAATCTTTCAACGTTCAGTCCGAAATGAGTTCGTTCGGCTGCCGGTTGACCGCACCCGAACATAACTTTTAATTATAACAATACGATATGTAATACGAGAAATATGGAAGCTGAGTGTCAAAGCTGGTTTCGTCTTCGAAGCGATTCGAAATGCTATCAGTGTCCATGCGGTTTCTCGCCTCCCCTCTTCCCTGACGGCTAACACTCGTGTTCCGTCGTTCGAAGGAAAAACCAACATTTCAAGTTGGTTGCGAGTCAACCCGAAACGGATACGTTTCTGCTGTCAGCCGGGTAAATGAGCTGAAGTTCTCGTAGAAAAGAGGACACGTATCCGAGAGGGACTGCTGACTGGTGTCAGTGTGCTTTTGGTGGTGCCGGCCGGGTCATTACCCATCATCATTATTATCACACTTGAAGCTCGCTAGAGTGGGAACCCGGACCCGATGTTTCGGTCCAGGTGAAGTGTATTCTTTTTCACCGACCGGAGAATGAATGTACGAGGACGACCGTTTTGTTGCTTATTTCCAAGTCATTAAGTAGGTGTTGACGCAGAACGAAAAGATGGGTTGTGACGGTACCGCCCTCAGAACCGTCTAAATAATCGCAAGTTGATGCTCCCAGACGAGCGTTGGTTATTAAAATGTTCACACCATAAAAAATGCTCATTTTCGAACGGCATTTAGTACTGGAAATTCAGTGCGCTATCAGCGACATCCTGATAGTAACGATCTGATCGGGTGGCGGTAACTGAGGAGCAGGCAAACCCAACATCGAAAATTCACACGCTCGACGGGAACCAGCGAGAGTTAATTGAATTATTATTGGCCTCTTTACACCGACACACGCAACCAGAGCAGCCAGCAGTCGTTCAGGTGAAAAACTCACATAATTCAACGGGGTAACCACCGTACACAATTCGACACAACCACGTCAAAAGCTTGTCACAAAATTGGCCAACTCGACCTCACTCACCAACCCGATTCATCAACCGAAGATAAACAACGGGCCAACCATCCATTCTGCATAATAGTAGGCGAGAAAAACGTCAAAAAAAAACCCATACACAAAACTCGGATTTACTTGACCCCGGACATTGGACCAACCAACAAACACTGACAGTCAAACAGTTTTCACAGCGAGACAAACAAATGGAACACATTATGCTCACATTTCCGGAATGGGGAAACTGTGTGTGTGTGCGTACGTGCATTTGTTTGTTGAAAAGACCGACATCGATCATGCTGGAAATATAAACCTGAAAGCCCTGCAAACAAAATCTATTATTTTAAAATTCTGAAAAGCTGAAGCATCGCAGTTCGAACCCGTTGGAGACTGTCTATTGTTCACGTGTGTGTGTTCTGGAGCAAACAAAAGGAATAATGTGAACTATTATAGGGACCGTGCACGAGGGCGTGGTTTAGTGGCCGGCGACGACAGCGCACGAGGCGGCGAGTGGATAAAATAATGCGACCATAGCAAAACTTGTAAACTGAGTTTGAAAATACTTTCTAGCGTATTTTCTCTGGGGATTTTTTTTCCGAACCCTATGGAATTATTCGCGTGTGGTGCGAACGATTGTGCAACATCGACTGACTATTAAATTTTGAATCGAATTATTCATTCTGTATCTAAATACGGCCACGTCATTTTCTGTCATTGCAGTTGGATTTGTGTCTAATATTTGTCATATTCACTCAAATTCAAACACTCGAACGATATTCTCAGCACATTAAATGATTTTTCAATCGACTTGACCGGAAACACTGAAAAATATCTTGCTAAAACATTCTAATTTCAGACCATTAGTAAAAATTGCTTCTGTGTAATTTCTTTTTATACTTTCACTCAAAGAAAATACCCCAATAAAAAGTTTAAATATTTTTGCCTTTCTCTATAGAAAGGTATTAGAATTGCTGGAAAAACCGACTTTCGAACGGAGCCTCGGAGACCCATAGTGTTATATACCATTCGACTCAGTTCGTCGAGATCGGAAAATGTCTGTGTGTGTGTGTGTATGTGTGTGTGTGTGTATGTGTGTGTGTGTGTATGTGTGTGCACTTTTCGAAGATATTTGAACGCGCTCAATTTTCTCAGAGATGGCTGAACCGATTTGAACAAACTTGGGCTCGTTTGAAAGCTACTGTCGGGCCATTGATCAAGTTCGAAGATCAAATGGCTGTGATTTTTAGTTCAGGAGATATGATGGTATAAGTGACGTAACCGACAAAAATCGTGCTATTTGAACGCGCTCAATTTTCTCAGAGATGGCTGAACCGATTTTAACAAACTTGGGCTCGTTTGAAAGCTACTGTCGGGCTATTGATCAAGTTCGAAGATCAAATGGTTGTGAGTTTTGGTTCCGGAGATATGATCGTATAAGTGACGTAACCGACAAAAAGCGTTGTATTTGAACGCGCTCAATTTTATCAGAGATGGCTGAACCGATTTGAACAAACTTGGGCTCGTTTGAAAGCTACTGTCGGGCCATTGATCAAGTTCGAAGATCAAATGGCTGAGACTTTTGGTTCCGGAGATATGATGGTATAAGTGACGTAACCGACAAAAATCGTGCTATTTGAACGCGCTCAATTTTCTCAGAGATGGCTGAACCGATTTTAACAAACTTGGGCTCGTTTGAAAGCTACTGTCGGGCTATTGATCAAGTTCGAAGATCAAATGGTTGTGAGTTTTGGTTCCGGAGATATGATCGTATAAGTGACGTAACCGACAAAAAGCGTTGTATTTGAACGCGCTCAATTTTATCAGAGATGGCTGATCCGATTTTAACAAACTTGGGCTCGTTTGAAAGCTACTGTCGGGCCGTTGATCAAGTTCGAAGATCAAATGGTTGTGACTTTTGGTTCCAGATATATGATGGTATAAGTGACGTAACCGACAAAACACGTTGATTTTTACCGCTCTTATATATATAAGGGTGCCAAAATTTTGGGATCAACTCTATTTTCGTAAAGTTCTAGTGCTCAAAAGTTTAAGCACCTCGAAAAAAGTCTTCATGCAAAATTTGACCTAAATCGGACATGCTTAAGGGGTGCTGCCCGGTGGTAAAGGTTTGGCAATTTTCGATCTTGAAAAAGCACCATAGGGGGGAGTACATGAAATTTCCAAAATCGAAAATTTTTTTTGATGCCAAAACTCTTAAAACTGCATAAAACATCGAAATTTAGTGTCATCTCGAAAAAAAATTTTTTTGAAAAAATCAACTTTCTGGGACTTAGAAAAATTTTCATATTTTTTCTAAGTCCCAAAAAGTCGATTTTTTCAAAAAAATTTTTTTTCGAGATGACACTAAATCTCGACGTTTCATGCAATTCTAAGCCTTTTGGCATCAAAAATTTTTTTTCGATTTCGAAAATTTCATGTACTCCCCCCTATGGTGATTTTTCAAGATATATGAAAATTTCACTAAGTGGACTAAGAAGGCTTTTTGCCTTTCTCTATAGAAAGGTATTAGAATTGCTGGAAAAACCGACTTTCGAACGGAGCCTCGGAGACCCATAGTGTTATATACCATTCGACTCAGCTCGACGAGATCGGAAAATGTCTGTGTGTGTGTGTATGTGTGTGTGTGTATGTGTGTGTGTGTGTATGTGTGTGCACTTTTCGAAGATATTTGAACGCGCTCAATTTTCTCAGAGATGGCTCAACCGATTTTAACAAACTTGGGCTCGTTTGAAAGCTACTATCGGGGCATTGATCAAGTTCGAAGATAAAATGGCTGTGACTTTTGGTTCCGGAGATATGATTGTATAAGTGACGTAACCGACAAAAAGCGTTGTATTTGAACGCGCTCAATTTTCTCAGAGATGGCTGAACCGATTTGAACAAACTTGGACTCGTTTGAAAGCTACTGGCGGGCCATTGATCAAGTTCGAAGATCAAATGGCTGTGACTTTTGGTTCCGGAGATATGATTGTATAAGTGACGTAACCGACAAAAAGCGTTGTATTTGAACGCGCTCAATTTTCTCAGAGATGGCTGAACCGATTTGAACAAACTTGGACTCGTTTGAAAGCTACTGGCGGGCCATTGATCAAGTTCGAAGATCAAATGGCTGTGACTTTTGGTTCCGGAGATATGATTGTATAAGTGACGTAACCGACAAAAATCGTGCTATTTGAACGCGCTCAATTTTCTCAGAGATGGCTGAACCGATTTTAACAAACTTGGGCTCGTTTGAAAGCTACTATCGGGTTATTGATCAAGTTCGAAGATCAAATGGTTGTGAGTTTTGGTTCCGGAGATATGATCATATAAGTGACGTAACCGACAAAAAGCGTTGTATTTGAACGCGCTCAATTTTCTCAGAGATGGCTGATCCGATTTTAACAAACTTGGGCTCGTTTGAAAGCTACTGTCGGGCCGTTGATCAAGTTCGAAGATCAAATGGTTGTGACTTTTGGTTCCAGATATATGATGGTATAAATGACGTAACCGACAAAACACGTTGATTTTTACCGCTCTTATATATATAAGGGTGCCAAAATTTTGGGATCAACTCTATTTTCGTAAAGTTCTAGTGCTCAAAAGTTTAAGCACCTCGAAAAAAGCCTTCATGCAAAATTTGACCTAAATCGGACATGCTTAAGGGGTGCTGCCCGGTGGTAAAGGTTTGACAATTATCGATCTTGAAAAAGCACCATAGGGGGGAGTACATGAAATTTCCAAAATCGAAAATTTTTTTTGATGCCAAAACTCTTAAAACTGCATAAAACATCGAAATTTAGTGTCATCTCGAAAAAAATTTTTTTTGAAAAAATCAACTTTCTGGGACTTAGAAAAATTTTCATATTTTTTCTAAGTCCCAAAAAGTCGATTTTTTCAAAAAAATTTTTTTTTGAGATGACACTAAATCTCGACGTTTCATGCAATTCTAAGCCTTTTGGCATCAAAATTTTTTTTTCGATTTTGAAAATTTCATGTAATCCCCCCTATGGTGATTTTTCAAGATATATGACAATTTCACTAAGTGGACTAAGAAGGCTTTTTGCCTTTCTCTATAGAAAGGTATTAGAATTGCTGGAAAAACCGACTTTCGAACGGAGCCTCGGAGACCCATAGTGTTATATACCATTCGACTCAGTTCGTCGAGATCGGAAAATGTCTGTGTGTGTGTGTATGTGTGTGTGTATGTGTGTGCACTTTTCGAAGATATTTGAACGCGCTCAATTTTCTCAGAGATGGCTGAACCGATTTGAACAAACTTGGGCTCGTTTGAAAGCTACTGTCGGGCCATTGATCAAGTTCGAAGATCAAATGGCTGTGATTTTTGGTTCAGGAGATATGATTCTATAAGTGACGTAACCGACAAAAAGCGTTGTATTTGAACGCGCTCAATTTTCTCAGAGATGGCTGAACCGATTTGAACAAACTTGGGCTCGTTTGAAAGCTACTGTCGGGCCATTGATCAAGTTCGAAGATCAAATGGCTGTGATTTTTGGTTCCGGAGATATGATTCTATAAGTGACGTAACCGACAAAAAGCGTTGTATTTGAACGCGCTCAATTTTCTCAGAGATGGCTGATCCGATTTCAACAAACTTGGGCTCGTTTGAAAGCTACTGTCGTGCCATTGATCAAGTTCGAAGATCAAATGGTTGTGACTTTTGGTTCCAGAAATATGATTGTATAAGTGACGTAACCGACAAAACACGTTGATTTTTACCGCTCTTGTATATATAAGGGTGCCAAAATTTTGGGATCAACTCTATTTTCGTAAAGTTCTAGTGCTCAAAAGTTTAAGCACCTCGAAAAAAGCCTTCATGCAAAATTTGACCTAAATCGGACATGCTTAAGGGGTGCTGCCCGGTGGTAAAGGTTTGACAATTATCGATCTTGAAAAAGCACCATAGGGGGGAGTACATGAAATTTCCAAAATAAAAAATTTTTTTTGATGCCAAAACTCTTAAAACTGCATAAAACATCGAAATTTAGTGTCATCTCGAAAAAAATTTTTTTTGAAAAAATCAACTTTCTGGGACTTAGAAAAATTTTCATATTTTTTCTAAGTCCCAAAAAGTCGATTTTTTCAAAAAAATTTTTTTTTGAGATGACACTAAATCTCGACGTTTCATGCAATTCTAAGCCTTTTGGCATCAAAATTTTTTTTTCGATTTTGAAAATTTCATGTAATCCCCCCTATGGTGATTTTTCAAGATATATGACAATTTCACTAAGTGGACTAAGAAGGCTTTTTGCCTTTCTCTATAGAAAGGTATTAGAATTGCTGGAAAAACCGACTTTCGAACGGAGCCTCGGAGACCCATAGTGTTATATACCATTCGACTCAGCTCGACGAGATCGGAAAATGTCTGTGTGTGTGTGTGTGTGTGTGTGTGTATGTGTGTATGTGTGTATGTGTGTGCACTTTTCGAAGATATTTGAACGCGCTCAATTTTCTCAGAGATGGCTCAACCGATTTTAACAAACTTGGGCTCGTTTGAAAGCTACTATCGGGGCATTGATCAAGTTCGAAGATAAAATGGCTGTGACTTTTGGTTCCGGAGATATGATTGTATAAGTGACGTAACCGACAAAAAGCGTTGTATTTGAACGCGCTCAATTTTCTCAGAGATGGCTGAACCGATTTGAACAAACTTGGACTCGTTTGAAAGCTACTGGCGGGCCATTGATCAAGTTCGAAGATCAAATGGTTGTGACTTTTGGTTCCGGAGATATGATTGTATAAGTGACGTAACCGACAAAAAGCGTTGTATTTGAACGCGCTCAATTTTCTCAGAGATGGCTGATCCGATTTTAACAAACTTGGGCTCGTTTGAAAGCTACTGTCGGGCCGTTGATCAAGTTCGAAGATCAAATGGTTGTGACTTTTGGTTCCAGATATATGATGGTATAAGTGACGTAACCGACAAAACACGTTGATTTTTACCGCTCTTGTATATATAAGGGTGCCAAAATTTTGGGATCAACTCTATTTTCGTAAAGTTCTAGTGCTCAAAAGTTTAAGCACCTCGAAAAAAGCCTTCATGCAAAATTTGACCTAAATCGGACATGCTTAAGGGGTGCTGCCCGGTGGTAAAGGTTTGACAATTATCGATCTTGAAAAAGCACCATAGGGGGGAGTACATGAAATTTCCAAAATCGAAAATTTTTTTTGATGCCAAAACTCTTAAAACTGCATAAAACATCGAAATTTAGTGTCATCTCAAAAAAAAATTTTTTTGAAAAAATCAACTTTCTGGGACTTAGAAAAATTTTCATATTTTTTCTAAGTCCCAAAAAGTCGATATTTTCAAAAAATTTTTTTTTCGAGATGACACTATATTTTGACGTTTCATGCAATTCTAAGCCGTTTGGCATCAAAAATTTTTTTTCGATTTCGAAAATTTCATGTACTCCCCCCTATGGTGATTTTTCAAGATATATGAAAATCCCACTAAGTGGACTAAGAAGGCTTTTTGCCTTTCTCTATAGAAAGGTATTAGAATTGCTGGAAAAACCGACTTTCGAACGGAGCCTCGGAGACCCATAGTGTTATATACCATTCGACTCAGCTCGACGAGATCGGAAAATGTCTGTGTGTGTGTGTGTGTGTGTGTGTATGTGTGTATGTGTGTATGTGTGTGCACTTTTCGAAGATATTTGAACGCGCTCAATTTTCTCAGAGATGGCTCAACCGATTTTAACAAACTTGGGCTCGTTTGAAAGCTACTATCGGGGCATTGATCAAGTTCGAAGATAAAATGGCTGTGACTTTTGGTTCCGGAGATATGATTGTATAAGTGACGTAACCGACAAAAAGCGTTGTATTTGAACGCGCTCAATTTTCTCAGAGATGGCTGAACCGATTTGAACAAACTTGGACTCGTTTGAAAGCTACTGGCGGGCCATTGATCAAGTTCGAAGATCAAATGGTTGTGACTTTTGGTTCCGGAGATATGATTGTATAAGTGACGTAACCGACAAAAAGCGTTGTATTTGAACGCGCTCAATTTTCTCAGAGATGGCTGATCCGATTTTAACAAACTTGGGCTCGTTTGAAAGCTACTGTCGGGCCGTTGATCAAGTTCGAAGATCAAATGGTTGTGACTTTTGGTTCCAGATATATGATGGTATAAGTGACGTAACCGACAAAACACGTTGATTTTTACCGCTCTTGTATATATAAGGGTGCCAAAATTTTGGGATCAACTCTATTTTCGTAAAGTTCTAGTGCTCAAAAGTTTAAGCACCTCGAAAAAAGCCTTCATGCAAAATTTGACCTAAATCGGACATGCTTAAGGGGTGCTGCCCGGTGGTAAAGGTTTGACAATTATCGATCTTGAAAAAGCACCATAGGGGGGAGTACATGAAATTTCCAAAATCGAAAATTTTTTTTGATGCCAAAACTCTTAAAACTGCATAAAACATCGAAATTTAGTGTCATCTCAAAAAAAAATTTTTTTGAAAAAATCAACTTTCTGGGACTTAGAAAAATTTTCATATTTTTTCTAAGTCCCAAAAAGTCGATATTTTCAAAAAATTTTTTTTTCGAGATGACACTATATTTTGACGTTTCATGCAATTCTAAGCCGTTTGGCATCAAAAATTTTTTTTCGATTTCGAAAATTTCATGTACTCCCCCCTATGGTGATTTTTCAAGATATATGAAAATCCCACTAAGTGGACTAAGAAGGCTTTTTGCCTTTCTCTATAGAAAGGTATTAGAATTGCTGGAAAAACCGACTTTCGAACGGAGCCTCGGAGACCCATAGTGTTATATACCATTCGACTCAGCTCGACGAGATCGGAAAATGTCTGTGTGTGTGTGTGTGTGTGTGTGTGTGTATGTGTGTATGTGTGTATGTGTGTGCACTTTTCGAAGATATTTGAACGCGCTCAATTTTCTCAGAGATGGCTCAACCGATTTTAACAAACTTGGGCTCGTTTGAAAGCTACTATCGGGGCATTGATCAAGTTCGAAGATAAAATGGCTGTGACTTTTGGTTCCGGAGATATGATTGTATAAGTGACGTAACCGACAAAAAGCGTTGTATTTGAACGCGCTCAATTTTCTCAGAGATGGCTGAACCGATTTGAACAAACTTGGACTCGTTTGAAAGCTACTGGCGGGCCATTGATCAAGTTCGAAGATCAAATGGTTGTGACTTTTGGTTCCGGAGATATGATTGTATAAGTGACGTAACCGACAAAAAGCGTTGTATTTGAACGCGCTCAATTTTCTCAGAGATGGCTGATCCGATTTTAACAAACTTGGGCTCGTTTGAAAGCTACTGTCGGGCCGTTGATCAAGTTCGAAGATCAAATGGTTGTGACTTTTGGTTCCAGATATATGATGGTATAAGTGACGTAACCGACAAAACACGTTGATTTTTACCGCTCTTGTATATATAAGGGTGCCAAAATTTTGGGATCAACTCTATTTTCGTAAAGTTCTAGTGCTCAAAAGTTTAAGCACCTCGAAAAAAGCCTTCATGCAAAATTTGACCTAAATCGGACATGCTTAAGGGGTGCTGCCCGGTGGTAAAGGTTTGACAATTATCGATCTTGAAAAAGCACCATAGGGGGGAGTACATGAAATTTCCAAAATCGAAAATTTTTTTTGATGCCAAAACTCTTAAAACTGCATAAAACATCGAAATTTAGTGTCATCTCAAAAAAAAATTTTTTTGAAAAAATCAACTTTCTGGGACTTAGAAAAATTTTCATATTTTTTCTAAGTCCCAAAAAGTCGATATTTTCAAAAAATTTTTTTTTCGAGATGACACTATATTTTGACGTTTCATGCAATTCTAAGCCGTTTGGCATCAAAAATTTTTTTTCGATTTCGAAAATTTCATGTACTCCCCCCTATGGTGATTTTTCAAGATATATGAAAATCCCACTAAGTGGACTAAGAAGGCTTTTTGCCTTTCTCTATAGAAAGGTATTAGAATTGCTGGAAAAACCGACTTTCGAACGGAGCCTCGGAGACCCATAGTGTTATATACCATTCGACTCAGCTCGACGAGATCGGAAAATGTCTGTGTGTGTGTGTGTGTGTGTGTGTATGTGTGTATGTGTGTATGTGTGTGCACTTTTCGAAGATATTTGAACGCGCTCAATTTTCTCAGAGATGGCTCAACCGATTTTAACAAACTTGGGCTCGTTTGAAAGCTACTATCGGGGCATTGATCAAGTTCGAAGATAAAATGGCTGTGACTTTTGGTTCCGGAGATCCGGAGATATGATTGTATAAGTGACGTAACCGACAAAAAGCGTTGTATTTGAACGCGCTCAATTTTCTCAGAGATGGCTGAACCGATTTGAACAAACTTGGACTCGTTTGAAAGCTACTGGCGGGCCATTGATCAAGTTCGAAGATCAAATGGTTGTGACTTTTGGTTCCGGAGATATGATTGTATAAGTGACGTAACCGACAAAAAGCGTTGTATTTGAACGCGCTCAATTTTCTCAGAGATGGCTGATCCGATTTTAACAAACTTGGGCTCGTTTGAAAGCTACTGTCGGGCCGTTGATCAAGTTCGAAGATCAAATGGTTGTGACTTTTGGTTCCAGATATATGATGGTATAAGTGACGTAACCGACAAAACACGTTGATTTTTACCGCTCTTGTATATATAAGGGTGCCAAAATTTTGGGATCAACTCTATTTTCGTAAAGTTCTAGTGCTCAAAAGTTTAAGCACCTCGAAAAAAGCCTTCATGCAAAATTTGACCTAAATCGGACATGCTTAAGGGGTGCTGCCCGGTGGTAAAGGTTTGACAATTATCGATCTTGAAAAAGCACCATAGGGGGGAGTACATGAAATTTCCAAAATCGAAAATTTTTTTTGATGCCAAAACTCTTAAAACTGCATAAAACATCGAAATTTAGTGTCATCTCAAAAAAAAATTTTTTTGAAAAAATCAACTTTCTGGGACTTAGAAAAATTTTCATATTTTTTCTAAGTCCCAAAAAGTCGATATTTTCAAAAAATTTTTTTTTCGAGATGACACTATATTTTGACGTTTCATGCAATTCTAAGCCGTTTGGCATCAAAAATTTTTTTTCGATTTCGAAAATTTCATGTACTCCCCCCTATGGTGATTTTTCAAGATATATGAAAATCCCACTAAGTGGACTAAGAAGGCTTTTTGCCTTTCTCTATAGAAAGGTATTAGAATTGCTGGAAAAACCGACTTTCGAACGGAGCCTCGGAGACCCATAGTGTTATATACCATTCGACTCAGCTCGACGAGATCGGAAAATGTCTGTGTGTGTGTGTGTGTGTGTGTGTGTATGTGTGTATGTGTGTATGTGTGTGCACTTTTCGAAGATATTTGAACGCGCTCAATTTTCTCAGAGATGGCTCAACCGATTTTAACAAACTTGGGCTCGTTTGAAAGCTACTATCGGGGCATTGATCAAGTTCGAAGATAAAATGGCTGTGACTTTTGGTTCCGGAGATATGATTGTATAAGTGACGTAACCGACAAAAAGCGTTGTATTTGAACGCGCTCAATTTTCTCAGAGATGGCTGAACCGATTTGAACAAACTTGGACTCGTTTGAAAGCTACTGGCGGGCCATTGATCAAGTTCGAAGATCAAATGGTTGTGACTTTTGGTTCCGGAGATATGATTGTATAAGTGACGTAACCGACAAAAAGCGTTGTATTTGAACGCGCTCAATTTTCTCAGAGATGGCTGATCCGATTTTAACAAACTTGGGCTCGTTTGAAAGCTACTGTCGGGCCGTTGATCAAGTTCGAAGATCAAATGGTTGTGACTTTTGGTTCCAGATATATGATGGTATAAGTGACGTAACCGACAAAACACGTTGATTTTTACCGCTCTTGTATATATAAGGGTGCCAAAATTTTGGGATCAACTCTATTTTCGTAAAGTTCTAGTGCTCAAAAGTTTAAGCACCTCGAAAAAAGCCTTCATGCAAAATTTGACCTAAATCGGACATGCTTAAGGGGTGCTGCCCGGTGGTAAAGGTTTGACAATTATCGATCTTGAAAAAGCACCATAGGGGGGAGTACATGAAATTTCCAAAATCGAAAATTTTTTTTGATGCCAAAACTCTTAAAACTGCATAAAACATCGAAATTTAGTGTCATCTCAAAAAAAAATTTTTTTGAAAAAATCAACTTTCTGGGACTTAGAAAAATTTTCATATTTTTTCTAAGTCCCAAAAAGTCGATATTTTCAAAAAATTTTTTTTTCGAGATGACACTATATTTTGACGTTTCATGCAATTCTAAGCCGTTTGGCATCAAAAATTTTTTTTCGATTTCGAAAATTTCATGTACTCCCCCCTATGGTGATTTTTCAAGATATATGAAAATCCCACTAAGTGGACTAAGAAGGCTTTTTGCCTTTCTCTATAGAAAGGTATTAGAATTGCTGGAAAAACCGACTTTCGAACGGAGCCTCGGAGACCCATAGTGTTATATACCATTCGACTCAGCTCGACGAGATCGGAAAATGTCTGTGTGTGTGTGTGTGTGTGTGTGTGTGTATGTGTGTATGTGTGTATGTGTGTGCACTTTTCGAAGATATTTGAACGCGCTCAATTTTCTCAGAGATGGCTCAACCGATTTTAACAAACTTGGGCTCGTTTGAAAGCTACTATCGGGGCATTGATCAAGTTCGAAGATAAAATGGCTGTGACTTTTGGTTCCGGAGATATGATTGTATAAGTGACGTAACCGACAAAAAGCGTTGTATTTGAACGCGCTCAATTTTCTCAGAGATGGCTGAACCGATTTGAACAAACTTGGACTCGTTTGAAAGCTACTGGCGGGCCATTGATCAAGTTCGAAGATCAAATGGTTGTGACTTTTGGTTCCGGAGATATGATTGTATAAGTGACGTAACCGACAAAAAGCGTTGTATTTGAACGCGCTCAATTTTCTCAGAGATGGCTGATCCGATTTTAACAAACTTGGGCTCGTTTGAAAGCTACTGTCGGGCCGTTGATCAAGTTCGAAGATCAAATGGTTGTGACTTTTGGTTCCAGATATATGATGGTATAAGTGACGTAACCGACAAAACACGTTGATTTTTACCGCTCTTGTATATATAAGGGTGCCAAAATTTTGGGATCAACTCTATTTTCGTAAAGTTCTAGTGCTCAAAAGTTTAAGCACCTCGAAAAAAGCCTTCATGCAAAATTTGACCTAAATCGGACATGCTTAAGGGGTGCTGCCCGGTGGTAAAGGTTTGACAATTATCGATCTTGAAAAAGCACCATAGGGGGGAGTACATGAAATTTCCAAAATCGAAAATTTTTTTTGATGCCAAAACTCTTAAAACTGCATAAAACATCGAAATTTAGTGTCATCTCAAAAAAAAATTTTTTTGAAAAAATCAACTTTCTGGGACTTAGAAAAATTTTCATATTTTTTCTAAGTCCCAAAAAGTCGATATTTTCAAAAAATTTTTTTTTCGAGATGACACTATATTTTGACGTTTCATGCAATTCTAAGCCGTTTGGCATCAAAAATTTTTTTTCGATTTCGAAAATTTCATGTACTCCCCCCTATGGTGATTTTTCAAGATATATGAAAATCCCACTAAGTGGACTAAGAAGGCTTTTTGCCTTTCTCTATAGAAAGGTATTAGAATTGCTGGAAAAACCGACTTTCGAACGGAGCCTCGGAGACCCATAGTGTTATATACCATTCGACTCAGCTCGACGAGATCGGAAAATGTCTGTGTGTGTGTGTGTGTGTGTGTATGTGTGTATGTGTGTATGTGTGTGCACTTTTCGAAGATATTTGAACGCGCTCAATTTTCTCAGAGATGGCTCAACCGATTTTAACAAACTTGGGCTCGTTTGAAAGCTACTATCGGGGCATTGATCAAGTTCGAAGATAAAATGGCTGTGACTTTTGGTTCCGGAGATATGATTGTATAAGTGACGTAACCGACAAAAAGCGTTGTATTTGAACGCGCTCAATTTTCTCAGAGATGGCTGAACCGATTTGAACAAACTTGGACTCGTTTGAAAGCTACTGGCGGGCCATTGATCAAGTTCGAAGATCAAATGGTTGTGACTTTTGGTTCCGGAGATATGATTGTATAAGTGACGTAACCGACAAAAAGCGTTGTATTTGAACGCGCTCAATTTTCTCAGAGATGGCTGATCCGATTTTAACAAACTTGGGCTCGTTTGAAAGCTACTGTCGGGCCGTTGATCAAGTTCGAAGATCAAATGGTTGTGACTTTTGGTTCCAGATATATGATGGTATAAGTGACGTAACCGACAAAACACGTTGATTTTTACCGCTCTTGTATATATAAGGGTGCCAAAATTTTGGGATCAACTCTATTTTCGTAAAGTTCTAGTGCTCAAAAGTTTAAGCACCTCGAAAAAAGCCTTCATGCAAAATTTGACCTAAATCGGACATGCTTAAGGGGTGCTGCCCGGTGGTAAAGGTTTGACAATTATCGATCTTGAAAAAGCACCATAGGGGGGAGTACATGAAATTTCCAAAATCGAAAATTTTTTTTGATGCCAAAACTCTTAAAACTGCATAAAACATCGAAATTTAGTGTCATCTCAAAAAAAAATTTTTTTGAAAAAATCAACTTTCTGGGACTTAGAAAAATTTTCATATTTTTTCTAAGTCCCAAAAAGTCGATATTTTCAAAAAATTTTTTTTTCGAGATGACACTATATTTTGACGTTTCATGCAATTCTAAGCCGTTTGGCATCAAAAATTTTTTTTCGATTTCGAAAATTTCATGTACTCCCCCCTATGGTGATTTTTCAAGATATATGAAAATCCCACTAAGTGGACTAAGAAGGCTTTTTGCCTTTCTCTATAGAAAGGTATTAGAATTGCTGGAAAAACCGACTTTCGAACGGAGCCTCGGAGACCCATAGTGTTATATACCATTCGACTCAGCTCGACGAGATCGGAAAATGTCTGTGTGTGTGTGTGTGTGTGTGTGTGTGTGTGTATGTGTGTATGTGTGTATGTGTGTGCACTTTTCGAAGATATTTGAACGCGCTCAATTTTCTCAGAGATGGCTCAACCGATTTTAACAAACTTGGGCTCGTTTGAAAGCTACTATCGGGGCATTGATCAAGTTCGAAGATAAAATGGCTGTGACTTTTGGTTCCGGAGATATGATTGTATAAGTGACGTAACCGACAAAAAGCGTTGTATTTGAACGCGCTCAATTTTCTCAGAGATGGCTGAACCGATTTGAACAAACTTGGACTCGTTTGAAAGCTACTGGCGGGCCATTGATCAAGTTCGAAGATCAAATGGTTGTGACTTTTGGTTCCGGAGATATGATTGTATAAGTGACGTAACCGACAAAAAGCGTTGTATTTGAACGCGCTCAATTTTCTCAGAGATGGCTGATCCGATTTTAACAAACTTGGGCTCGTTTGAAAGCTACTGTCGGGCCGTTGATCAAGTTCGAAGATCAAATGGTTGTGACTTTTGGTTCCAGATATATGATGGTATAAGTGACGTAACCGACAAAACACGTTGATTTTTACCGCTCTTGTATATATAAGGGTGCCAAAATTTTGGGATCAACTCTATTTTCGTAAAGTTCTAGTGCTCAAAAGTTTAAGCACCTCGAAAAAAGCCTTCATGCAAAATTTGACCTAAATCGGACATGCTTAAGGGGTGCTGCCCGGTGGTAAAGGTTTGACAATTATCGATCTTGAAAAAGCACCATAGGGGGGAGTACATGAAATTTCCAAAATCGAAAATTTTTTTTGATGCCAAAACTCTTAAAACTGCATAAAACATCGAAATTTAGTGTCATCTCAAAAAAAAATTTTTTTGAAAAAATCAACTTTCTGGGACTTAGAAAAATTTTCATATTTTTTCTAAGTCCCAAAAAGTCGATATTTTCAAAAAATTTTTTTTTCGAGATGACACTATATTTTGACGTTTCATGCAATTCTAAGCCGTTTGGCATCAAAAATTTTTTTTCGATTTCGAAAATTTCATGTACTCCCCCCTATGGTGATTTTTCAAGATATATGAAAATCCCACTAAGTGGACTAAGAAGGCTTTTTGCCTTTCTCTATAGAAAGGTATTAGAATTGCTGGAAAAACCGACTTTCGAACGGAGCCTCGGAGACCCATAGTGTTATATACCATTCGACTCAGCTCGACGAGATCGGAAAATGTCTGTGTGTGTGTGTGTGTGTGTGTGTGTATGTGTGTATGTGTGTATGTGTGTGCACTTTTCGAAGATATTTGAACGCGCTCAATTTTCTCAGAGATGGCTCAACCGATTTTAACAAACTTGGGCTCGTTTGAAAGCTACTATCGGGGCATTGATCAAGTTCGAAGATAAAATGGCTGTGACTTTTGGTTCCGGAGATATGATTGTATAAGTGACGTAACCGACAAAAAGCGTTGTATTTGAACGCGCTCAATTTTCTCAGAGATGGCTGAACCGATTTGAACAAACTTGGACTCGTTTGAAAGCTACTGGCGGGCCATTGATCAAGTTCGAAGATCAAATGGTTGTGACTTTTGGTTCCGGAGATATGATTGTATAAGTGACGTAACCGACAAAAAGCGTTGTATTTGAACGCGCTCAATTTTCTCAGAGATGGCTGATCCGATTTTAACAAACTTGGGCTCGTTTGAAAGCTACTGTCGGGCCGTTGATCAAGTTCGAAGATCAAATGGTTGTGACTTTTGGTTCCAGATATATGATGGTATAAGTGACGTAACCGACAAAACACGTTGATTTTTACCGCTCTTGTATATATAAGGGTGCCAAAATTTTGGGATCAACTCTATTTTCGTAAAGTTCTAGTGCTCAAAAGTTTAAGCACCTCGAAAAAAGCCTTCATGCAAAATTTGACCTAAATCGGACATGCTTAAGGGGTGCTGCCCGGTGGTAAAGGTTTGACAATTATCGATCTTGAAAAAGCACCATAGGGGGGAGTACATGAAATTTCCAAAATCGAAAATTTTTTTTGATGCCAAAACTCTTAAAACTGCATAAAACATCGAAATTTAGTGTCATCTCAAAAAAAAATTTTTTTGAAAAAATCAACTTTCTGGGACTTAGAAAAATTTTCATATTTTTTCTAAGTCCCAAAAAGTCGATATTTTCAAAAAATTTTTTTTTCGAGATGACACTATATTTTGACGTTTCATGCAATTCTAAGCCGTTTGGCATCAAAAATTTTTTTTCGATTTCGAAAATTTCATGTACTCCCCCCTATGGTGATTTTTCAAGATATATGAAAATCCCACTAAGTGGACTAAGAAGGCTTTTTGCCTTTCTCTATAGAAAGGTATTAGAATTGCTGGAAAAACCGACTTTCGAACGGAGCCTCGGAGACCCATAGTGTTATATACCATTCGACTCAGCTCGACGAGATCGGAAAATGTCTGTGTGTGTGTGTGTGTGTGTGTGTGTATGTGTGTATGTGTGTATGTGTGTGCACTTTTCGAAGATATTTGAACGCGCTCAATTTTCTCAGAGATGGCTCAACCGATTTTAACAAACTTGGGCTCGTTTGAAAGCTACTATCGGGGCATTGATCAAGTTCGAAGATAAAATGGCTGTGACTTTTGGTTCCGGAGATATGATTGTATAAGTGACGTAACCGACAAAAAGCGTTGTATTTGAACGCGCTCAATTTTCTCAGAGATGGCTGAACCGATTTGAACAAACTTGGACTCGTTTGAAAGCTACTGGCGGGCCATTGATCAAGTTCGAAGATCAAATGGTTGTGACTTTTGGTTCCGGAGATATGATTGTATAAGTGACGTAACCGACAAAAAGCGTTGTATTTGAACGCGCTCAATTTTCTCAGAGATGGCTGATCCGATTTTAACAAACTTGGGCTCGTTTGAAAGCTACTGTCGGGCCGTTGATCAAGTTCGAAGATCAAATGGTTGTGACTTTTGGTTCCAGATATATGATGGTATAAGTGACGTAACCGACAAAACACGTTGATTTTTACCGCTCTTGTATATATAAGGGTGCCAAAATTTTGGGATCAACTCTATTTTCGTAAAGTTCTAGTGCTCAAAAGTTTAAGCACCTCGAAAAAAGCCTTCATGCAAAATTTGACCTAAATCGGACATGCTTAAGGGGTGCTGCCCGGTGGTAAAGGTTTGACAATTATCGATCTTGAAAAAGCACCATAGGGGGGAGTACATGAAATTTCCAAAATCGAAAATTTTTTTTGATGCCAAAACTCTTAAAACTGCATAAAACATCGAAATTTAGTGTCATCTCAAAAAAAAATTTTTTTGAAAAAATCAACTTTCTGGGACTTAGAAAAATTTTCATATTTTTTCTAAGTCCCAAAAAGTCGATATTTTCAAAAAATTTTTTTTTCGAGATGACACTATATTTTGACGTTTCATGCAATTCTAAGCCGTTTGGCATCAAAAATTTTTTTTCGATTTCGAAAATTTCATGTACTCCCCCCTATGGTGATTTTTCAAGATATATGAAAATCCCACTAAGTGGACTAAGAAGGCTTTTTGCCTTTCTCTATAGAAAGGTATTAGAATTGCTGGAAAAACCGACTTTCGAACGGAGCCTCGGAGACCCATAGTGTTATATACCATTCGACTCAGCTCGACGAGATCGGAAAATGTCTGTGTGTGTGTGTGTGTGTGTGTGTGTGTATGTGTGTATGTGTGTATGTGTGTGCACTTTTCGAAGATATTTGAACGCGCTCAATTTTCTCAGAGATGGCTCAACCGATTTTAACAAACTTGGGCTCGTTTGAAAGCTACTATCGGGGCATTGATCAAGTTCGAAGATAAAATGGCTGTGACTTTTGGTTCCGGAGATATGATTGTATAAGTGACGTAACCGACAAAAAGCGTTGTATTTGAACGCGCTCAATTTTCTCAGAGATGGCTGAACCGATTTGAACAAACTTGGACTCGTTTGAAAGCTACTGGCGGGCCATTGATCAAGTTCGAAGATCAAATGGTTGTGACTTTTGGTTCCGGAGATATGATTGTATAAGTGACGTAACCGACAAAAAGCGTTGTATTTGAACGCGCTCAATTTTCTCAGAGATGGCTGATCCGATTTTAACAAACTTGGGCTCGTTTGAAAGCTACTGTCGGGCCGTTGATCAAGTTCGAAGATCAAATGGTTGTGACTTTTGGTTCCAGATATATGATGGTATAAGTGACGTAACCGACAAAACACGTTGATTTTTACCGCTCTTGTATATATAAGGGTGCCAAAATTTTGGGATCAACTCTATTTTCGTAAAGTTCTAGTGCTCAAAAGTTTAAGCACCTCGAAAAAAGCCTTCATGCAAAATTTGACCTAAATCGGACATGCTTAAGGGGTGCTGCCCGGTGGTAAAGGTTTGACAATTATCGATCTTGAAAAAGCACCATAGGGGGGAGTACATGAAATTTCCAAAATCGAAAATTTTTTTTGATGCCAAAACTCTTAAAACTGCATAAAACATCGAAATTTAGTGTCATCTCAAAAAAAAATTTTTTTGAAAAAATCAACTTTCTGGGACTTAGAAAAATTTTCATATTTTTTCTAAGTCCCAAAAAGTCGATATTTTCAAAAAATTTTTTTTTCGAGATGACACTATATTTTGACGTTTCATGCAATTCTAAGCCGTTTGGCATCAAAAATTTTTTTTCGATTTCGAAAATTTCATGTACTCCCCCCTATGGTGATTTTTCAAGATATATGAAAATCCCACTAAGTGGACTAAGAAGGCTTTTTGCCTTTCTCTATAGAAAGGTATTAGAATTGCTGGAAAAACCGACTTTCGAACGGAGCCTCGGAGACCCATAGTGTTATATACCATTCGACTCAGCTCGACGAGATCGGAAAATGTCTGTGTGTGTGTGTGTGTGTGTGTGTGTATGTGTGTATGTGTGTATGTGTGTGCACTTTTCGAAGATATTTGAACGCGCTCAATTTTCTCAGAGATGGCTCAACCGATTTTAACAAACTTGGGCTCGTTTGAAAGCTACTATCGGGGCATTGATCAAGTTCGAAGATAAAATGGCTGTGACTTTTGGTTCCGGAGATATGATTGTATAAGTGACGTAACCGACAAAAAGCGTTGTATTTGAACGCGCTCAATTTTCTCAGAGATGGCTGAACCGATTTGAACAAACTTGGACTCGTTTGAAAGCTACTGGCGGGCCATTGATCAAGTTCGAAGATCAAATGGTTGTGACTTTTGGTTCCGGAGATATGATTGTATAAGTGACGTAACCGACAAAAAGCGTTGTATTTGAACGCGCTCAATTTTCTCAGAGATGGCTGATCCGATTTTAACAAACTTGGGCTCGTTTGAAAGCTACTGTCGGGCCGTTGATCAAGTTCGAAGATCAAATGGTTGTGACTTTTGGTTCCAGATATATGATGGTATAAGTGACGTAACCGACAAAACACGTTGATTTTTACCGCTCTTGTATATATAAGGGTGCCAAAATTTTGGGATCAACTCTATTTTCGTAAAGTTCTAGTGCTCAAAAGTTTAAGCACCTCGAAAAAAGCCTTCATGCAAAATTTGACCTAAATCGGACATGCTTAAGGGGTGCTGCCCGGTGGTAAAGGTTTGACAATTATCGATCTTGAAAAAGCACCATAGGGGGGAGTACATGAAATTTCCAAAATCGAAAATTTTTTTTGATGCCAAAACTCTTAAAACTGCATAAAACATCGAAATTTAGTGTCATCTCAAAAAAAAATTTTTTTGAAAAAATCAACTTTCTGGGACTTAGAAAAATTTTCATATTTTTTCTAAGTCCCAAAAAGTCGATATTTTCAAAAAATTTTTTTTTCGAGATGACACTATATTTTGACGTTTCATGCAATTCTAAGCCGTTTGGCATCAAAAATTTTTTTTCGATTTCGAAAATTTCATGTACTCCCCCCTATGGTGATTTTTCAAGATATATGAAAATCCCACTAAGTGGACTAAGAAGGCTTTTTGCCTTTCTCTATAGAAAGGTATTAGAATTGCTGGAAAAACCGACTTTCGAACGGAGCCTCGGAGACCCATAGTGTTATATACCATTCGACTCAGCTCGACGAGATCGGAAAATGTCTGTGTGTGTGTGTGTGTGTGTGTGTGTGTATGTGTGTATGTGTGTATGTGTGTGCACTTTTCGAAGATATTTGAACGCGCTCAATTTTCTCAGAGATGGCTCAACCGATTTTAACAAACTTGGGCTCGTTTGAAAGCTACTATCGGGGCATTGATCAAGTTCGAAGATAAAATGGCTGTGACTTTTGGTTCCGGAGATATGATTGTATAAGTGACGTAACCGACAAAAAGCGTTGTATTTGAACGCGCTCAATTTTCTCAGAGATGGCTGAACCGATTTGAACAAACTTGGACTCGTTTGAAAGCTACTGGCGGGCCATTGATCAAGTTCGAAGATCAAATGGTTGTGACTTTTGGTTCCGGAGATATGATTGTATAAGTGACGTAACCGACAAAAAGCGTTGTATTTGAACGCGCTCAATTTTCTCAGAGATGGCTGATCCGATTTTAACAAACTTGGGCTCGTTTGAAAGCTACTGTCGGGCCGTTGATCAAGTTCGAAGATCAAATGGTTGTGACTTTTGGTTCCAGATATATGATGGTATAAGTGACGTAACCGACAAAACACGTTGATTTTTACCGCTCTTGTATATATAAGGGTGCCAAAATTTTGGGATCAACTCTATTTTCGTAAAGTTCTAGTGCTCAAAAGTTTAAGCACCTCGAAAAAAGCCTTCATGCAAAATTTGACCTAAATCGGACATGCTTAAGGGGTGCTGCCCGGTGGTAAAGGTTTGACAATTATCGATCTTGAAAAAGCACCATAGGGGGGAGTACATGAAATTTCCAAAATCGAAAATTTTTTTTGATGCCAAAACTCTTAAAACTGCATAAAACATCGAAATTTAGTGTCATCTCAAAAAAAAATTTTTTTGAAAAAATCAACTTTCTGGGGAGAAAAATTTTCATATTTTTTCTAAGTCCCAAAAAGTCGATATTTTCAAAAAATTTTTTTTTCGAGATGACACTATATTTTGACGTTTCATGCAATTCTAAGCCGTTTGGCATCAAAAATTTTTTTTCGATTTCGAAAATTTCATGTACTCCCCCCTATGGTGATTTTTCAAGATATATGAAAATCCCACTAAGTGGACTAAGAAGGCTTTTTTTAGATTAGCATCACTGTTCTTATACAAATAGGCAACGCAAATGTCAAGCACTAGTTTGGAAAAATGATGCTGACTGTGTGACATAAACTCTGAAGCATGCTTTTGTGACCTACTCGAATCAATCTGAATCAATTGGTGTCAAAATTAGTATCCAAAATTATTTAATAAAAGTATGAAACATATTTTCATGAGACTGTTATGAAAGAAGAGAAAGGCATTATCGCACCACTAGGTGGATTAAGAAGGGTTTTTTATTTTAGATTAGCATCACTGTTCTCATACAAATAGGCAACGCAAATGTCAAGCACTAGTTTGGAAAAAGGATGCTGACTGTGTGACATAAACACTGAAGCATGCTTTTGTGAACTACTCGAATCAATCTGAATCAATTGGTGTCAAAATTAGTATCCCAAATTATTTAATAAAAGTATGAAACATATTTTCATGAGACTGTTATGAAAGAAGAGAAAGGCATTATCACACCACTAGGTGGATTAAGAAGGGTTTTTAAATGAAGTACGTTTATCTCGAAGTTGTTCTTACTTTCGCTGAATTGCAATCATTACACCACTTGCTATTACTTTATTTTCAGAGCAAAATAGACCCAAATAATTTTCCATCCGTCAAACTTTGAAATGGGCCACAGTTTTAGATAAATTTAGCTACTCGATAAAAAATAACTGCCCGACCGTCAAATTTTAGCTAAAAGTTCAAATAATTCACAGGATGGTCCATAGCAAGAAAATAAATTGTAATCGTAAAAATGCTAGCAATCTCAGCAATAGCCAGTTTGACGTATATTGAAAATACGAGTCACGAAGCTAACAACAAATAATCATTTTATTGAAACGCTGAACTGTTTTGCCTTTCTCATATAGAAAGGTTATACAATCACTTGAAAATCGACTAGTAAAAATTGACCAAGTGTCATATGCTATTCCACTCAGTTCGTCGAGTTGGGCAATGTCTGTGTGTGTTTCTAAAAAAAAACTTAATCGATGTTGACCAACTTATATTCAAATAAAAGGTCTCGTGGTTTTTCATGGAGTTCCTGAATTTCATCCGGATTCGACTTTCGGTTCCGGAATTATAGGATAAAGTGTGTTAAAAATTGTATACTGTCACTTAAAGAGTCGAAACTAAACAAGTAAAAATTTTCTAAATTGGTCTTGAATGTATTCCAATCGGTAGCCATTATCAGTAGACAGCCAACCAAATCGATTCCGGCTATCCTAGTTCCCGGTTCTTGAACAACGACGGCAAATAATAGTCATATACTCAAGAAAGGATCGCACTTACTTTTCTCAGAGATAGCAGTCCGGTATTCCTAATCTTAGGTTCAAATGAAAGATCTTATGCTCCTACCGAAAATTGTGCATATTTTTTGGATGGAATTAAATTCGTCGTTTAGAGTAGGATGTCAAAATCGTATAAAATCTTCAAAATTTGAATAAAAACAAGTACTGTTTGTAGGTCATGTTAGCCATACGAGCCAACTTCGATTATACTGGTTCTCGGGTTCCAGTGCCCGGAATACCTAAAATAGTGGAACTCACTTCGTTTTCTCATGGATGTCGGAGAACTGTTTCATTCTGTTGGTTATACTACATTACACCACTAGGTTGTATTAAAATTGACTATTTTATTCAGCGTGAACATATGGTAACAGTGTAAAGCTATGGTAGAGCTTTTTCGCCTATTCGCCACTAATGGCGCTACTTGTTATCGTGCACGGTCCCTATACTGTTGGACCGTGATCGATTATGGACTGGAGCTTCTCGGGAGGGATGTTAGCTGCCCCCTGAAATATCGGTTGATTTTTTTGTTTGTCATTTTTTTTAGCGCCGATACCGTGATGACATGTGTGAAACCGATTGTCATGACCGAAACAGGCCCGGCTTTCTTGCTTTAAAGTGCTTTGAAACCTGAAAACTGATTCGTTAGGTGAAATATTTAATGGAAAAAATAAGGTCTCACCAACATAATTGTCCATATTTTGTGCCATTTAACTATAGCCTGTTTCGGCCAATGCAGAACGTTTCACCTCGATCGAGGACTCCAAAATTGGCTTCTGTCCTGTGCTGGTCCGGAATTCAGAATATTCCTGGAAAATAAGAATAAGTTCCCGATAGATGCTTCTTTTTTTTAAATAGAGGGTTATGGCTCCCTTTTTTATCTCATTTGTTAGGACGTTACCACAAATATCTGATTTGTTCACTAAAATCACTATAATTATTTCATATATCTGCTTAATTCGCCTTGCTCCACATTGAGAACTGATTCACATTTCTTGGAAATTAAACTTGTATAAAAAAATAACCAGTTAAGAAACACTTCTAATATGTTCACTACTCTGTTCCTAATTTCACCTCAATCGATTTTTATTTATCAAAACAAAATATTGCACTATTTCACTCTCAGGTTAAATTTGTCAGAATTCATCTTAAAAGGGTCTAATGCTAACTGTAAGACAAAACACGCTATTTGTAGAACCAGTTTGGAATCAATTCGACTATTGAAATTTATTGGGTCGTTTTTGTTTCCTTTCGATTGTAAATTTATAATTTTACGGTTAGCCTTATCTGGATTAGTCCTTTTAAAAACATGAAAATATCGGATGCTCAGCCGATGAAACACACACACACACTTAGAGCAAATTCAGCAGCTAGAAGTTCTATATGGAAGATTTATAATAGAACAGAAACTGGAACAAACGTATCCCCATTCGACCAGTTCTTCTGTCAAATTTAAAACTGGTCTACGATGCCGTTCTATTTTTTTGTATATTCCAAACACGAGTAAAACACTGCTGGGGCTGTCAGTTTTTCTTGTTATAAAATCCAGATTTAAATTTTGTAACTGACATAAACAATGCAGAACTAGAACAATGCTGAATATGCCCTTAACAGCGTTATTTTGACATATATCGGAATAAAACCAGTGCAACTAGATTTTCCATTAGAATTAGATTTCATTAGAATTTAACACGCACTTTATAGTAATTTTCGAACCCTAGAACTGTTTCTTTTTAAGATATTGATCGTAACTTAAAAAACCTGTTTTAATCCACCTAGTGGTGTAATGATGCCTTTCTCATATCAATCATACTATCATATATAATGCTGTGGTATTCTTCAAAATAATTCTCTTCTATTCTTGAAAGAATAACCGAAATCGGTTTGTTTGACCGCCTACTGATAAAACTATCAATTGGAAAAGATTTGAGGTCGATTTAGAAATTTTTTCAAGGTTTTTCCCCATTTTCAGTGATGGTATACAATTTTTAACACACTTTACCCTATATTTTCGGATCCGAAAGACGGTTCCGCATGAAATTCAGGAACTACGCATGGGGCCACAGGACCTTTCATTTGAATCTAAGTTTGTGAAAATCGGTCGCGCCATCTATGAGAAAAATTAGAACACATATTTTCTTTTTTTTCCACATTTTACCCCATAACTCCCGAACCAGAAGTCGAATCCAAATAATATTCAGGAATTTTGTATGGGACCTCAAGACATTTCATTTGAACCTAAGTTTGTGAAAATCGGTTCAGCCATCTCTGAGAAAAAAGTTAGTGCACTTATTTTAACAATTTTTTGCACATTTTACCCTATAATTCCGGAACACATACACATACACACACATACACACACAGACATTTTGCGTACTCGACGAACTGAGTCGAATGGTATATGACACTCGGCCCGTCGTTTTTCACAGTGATTGCATAACCTTTCTATATGAGAAAGGCAAAACCCTTCTTTATCCACCTAGTGGTGTGATAATGCCTTTCTCTTCTTTCATAACAGTCTCATGAAAATATGTTTCATACATTTATTAAATAATTTCGGATATTAATTTTGACACCAATAGATTAGATTGATTCAAGTAGTTCACAAAAGCATGCCTCAGTGTTTATGTCACACAGTCAGCATCATTTTTCCAAACTAGTGCTTGACATTTGCGTTGCCTATTTGTATGAGAACAGTGATGCTAAAATAAAAAAAACTCTTCTTAGTCCACTTAGTGGAATTTTCATATATCTTAAAAAAGTACATGAAATTTTCGAAATCGAAAAAAAAAATTTAATGCCAAAAGGCTTATAATTTCATGAAACGTCGAGATTTAGTGTCATCTCGAAAAAATTTTTTTTTGAAAAAATCGACTTTTTGGGACTATCAAAATATCAAAATTTCGCAGAAAGTTGATTTTTCCAAAAAAAAGGCGAGTGGGTAATGTCAGAGACATAACTGGATGTCGTGAATACGAAAACAACTGACATGTTCCTTAACACTTCCGAATATCAATTAGTTGATCAATTGTATGAATTATGCAAGCATTCCCCTTTTCCACATTTTTCGCAAAAACAAAGAAGGCTTCACTTGATCTCGATTATTCTCGATTACTGTGAATTTCACACAGCGAAAAGTGCAAAAATCTAACCAAACTGTTCTACATTTGCATTAAACTGAGGATATTTTCTTTCGATTTGCGAACAACAAATCCTAATAGCTCTTTAGAAAACTTTTAGAGCCATTAGAATCGGCTGATTTTGTGTAATGCTCTCCATCGTTGTTTTTTCACCAATGCAAATGACTGGCAGCTGTGACGTAATCGCTCTTGTCGAAAGCGAAACCATCTTTGCAAACGACACAAAATACATCTGCTCGCAGTGGCGATAGAATCCAAACTGATTCAATTTTTGTTAAGAGATTTACTTTTATGTGATTTCGTTTGTAGCTTTTTCACTAATGGGCGGACCTAACGGCTATAAAAATAGCCGCATATAGAATTTTAATGTCGATTATTTCATTTCGGATTTGCATAATTTATTGAAAGAAACTATCAATATGCTGTAGGGATTCGTTTCTAGCATTCAGAAGGACCAAATTGAGGAACTCACTACGATATTCACCACTTTTCGGAACATTTTTCTTGAACGATTTGTTGTACAGCAGCTGCTATTTTCTTCTCTTCCTCAGAACGCGTTCTGATTGGCTGGTGTTGACATGGGTCTAATGAGACAGGTTTTTCAATAGTGTACTATTGAAAAACTTCAATGCTTTTGCTATACACGTTTAAGTTGAAAAATTTCGATTCTATTGGTAGTTAGATTATATAAATCCTTCCAAAGATCACTGAGCTATGAGCTTTCAAAATACTAAAAAGGTAAACGCGCCTTATGAATTATCTTCTTTGATACTCGTTTATACCAAACATTTCAGAAAAGTTTAATTTTGAATTATTTGAGATTATGTCACACAACTGAAAATTTTGTCATAAAATTGTGATCATAATTTCGATGGCATGTAGCAAAAATTATGTTGATTCGTTAGATACAACAAAAGATATTCACGATCAAAAACTTATCACTCTCAGAGGGTAAATTTTGAAAAGGCACCCCATAGTAAAGTAAGTCGTATTCACGACAAAATTTTTTTAGATGACACTAAATTTCGATGTTTTATGCAGTTTTAAGAGTTTTGGCATCAAAAAAAATTTTCGATTTTGGAGATTTCATGTACTCCCCCCTATGGTGCTTTTTCAAGATCGAAAATTGTCAAACCTTTACCACCAGGCAGCACCCCTTACGCATGTCCGATTTAGCTCAAATTTTGCATGAAGGCTTTTTTCGAGGTGCTTAAACTTTTGAGCACTAGAGCTTAACAAAAATAGAGGTGATCCCTAAATGTTGGCACCCTTATATATATAAGAGCGGTGAAAATCAACGAGTTTTGTCGGTGACGTCACATATACCATCATATATCTGGAACCAAAAGTCACAGCCATTTGATCTTCGAACTTGATCAATGGCCCGACAGTAGCTTTCAAACGAGCCCAAGTTTGATAAAATCGGTTCAGTCATCTCTGAGAAAATTGAGCGCGTTCAAATATCTTCTAAAATTGCACACACACAGAGACATTTTCCGATCTCGTCGAACTGAGTCGAATGGTGTATAACACTATGGGTCTCCGAGGCTCCGTTCGAAAGTCGGTTTTTCCAACAATTCTAATACCTTTCTATAGAGAAAGGCAAAAGGAAAAAAAACTTGGAATAGGTTATGCCAGACACATAACCACGAGATTGACGTAGGACTGCATTCGAGATGTGTATAGATACTAATTGATTTGATACCATTTGACAGTTTATGCTTTTGTAGTCCTGAAAAGGACCATTTGGTTTCAAAAGTTTGCGTTTGTGATCTAGGTAGTAGGGAGGCAGTTTAAGACAGTTAAATGAGTTCTTTACATTACTTTTGAGGTTCTGCAAAAGGCCGTTTGGACCAGTTAGCTCTCGACTTTGAACCACGCTTCACTCCAGGGGATCAACTTTTAACTCTGATTTCACTGTTTCAATCGAAATAACATGTTTTTCTTCCGTGTTATTCCATATTCAGAAACGTCACATTAAAACATGTTTTCCCTAAATAACATGATATGATTCATTTAGGGGTTAGCCAAATTTTGTGCTAGGGCACATAACCGTTTTTATTATTTTTACGTTTCGTCTTTGACTCATAAGTGCAGAGCAGTTTAAATTGAACTGCTTAGTGCTAAACTCGGCAGTTCAATTTGAACCGCTAAGCAGGCGTAGAGTTTCTGCTACTTACAGAACACTTTTTGTTTTGCAACGAAGTGCAATGCTCTGCACTGATAAGTCAAAGACGAAACGAAAAAATAATAATGATATGATTGCCAGTCAAGCACAACCCTGCTAGCATTTTCTGTCACTTTTCGACTATTTCAATTGACAAGCTATTCGACAACAGCAGTTCTCCGTCAAAGTAGCCATGACATCATAACAAAAAAAAAACAAGTTTTACCGGGAGTAAAAAGTTTAGGAGGGATGGATTAGAATGGGATTAGAAAAGTTTAGCCGAGATCTGGAAAAGCATTATTTTGACATAAGAAACTGTCAGTCAACGTAGTACACTGAGGACTCTTTTTACGCGGGGGATACGTACCGCGCAAAAAAACCGCGTAACTTCGGAAGTCCGCTTAAAAAATCGCGTAACTTCGGAAATCCGAAACTTCCAAACTAAAGAAAACAAAATTTTGATTCCAAATATCTTAGAAATGTGTGAAATGTCCAGATCTGGTGAAACTTAATTTTTTTTTGTGAAAATTGACTTTGTAACATAGGAAAATTTTGAGACTTCCAAAATCGAAAAATTCTTTACTGTTTTATTTCTTTTTGCAACTGCTCAATGCAGGCAAAAACATCATATTAACAAGATATCCAGCTCTGACATTTCCCAAACAAATCATTGGCAACATCATTTTTTGCGAGCATGGCGCCCTCAGGCGAGTCCGCATCCAATATCGTACATAGAAGAAGAAGAAGAAGAGAAAAATGTCAAAGTCGTTCGCGCTAAAATAGCAGCACTGCGCACCCATACAAGTGACATGATATGTTGAATGTGATGCCGTGCGATGGCGTTGCTGAACTGAAGATTGATTTCGCTCCAAGATGACAGAGTCTGACGCAGGTCAACTCTTTGTTTACATACTTGTCATACACTTTTTTTCACGCTTAAAAATAGTTAC